>NC_083241.1:40132370-40368038 GCF_032191835.1 Heteronotia binoei
AAAATGGAAATGCTCTTGAAAGGCTTTGGGTTGAACTTAACAGGTGGATTCGTATTTATTGTTTGTAGAGAGGCCTGAGAAAGCTCAGCTCCTGTACAAGAGGGATTCCATTCTAATTTAGAGATACATCTATCTGGAGAAGAAGACTGAACCTATTACACTTGTGTGTTAAAATACTATCGGCTAGCAAAGAGATGCAAAGGGAGGGAGGGAGGAGAGGAGGGAAGGAGGAGAGGAGGAGGAGACGAAGAAGAAAAGAAAAGAAGAAGATGGTGATCATGATGATGATGAAGAAGAAGAATGTCAGATGTTGGAAGGGAGGGAGCAAGGGAAGGAGGGAGGGAAGGAAGGAGGGAGGGAGGGAAGGAAGGAAGGAAGGAAGGAAGGAAGGAAGGAAGGAAGGAAGGAAGGAAGGAAGGAAGGAGGGAGGGAGGGAGGGAAGGAGGGAGGGAAGGAAGGAAGGAAGGAAGGAAGGAAGGAAGGAAGGAAGGAAGGAGGGAAGGGAGGGGAGGGAGGAGGGGAGGGGAGGGGAGGGAAGGGAAGGGAAGGGAAGGGAGGGAAGGGAAGGGAAGGAGGGAAGGGAAGGGAAGGGAAGGGAAGGGAAGGGAAGGAAACCCAAGAGACTTCACAGGCCAAAGACAGCAAGGACAACAAAGCAGAGGATCAGGATTTTGAGGAACAATGCAACATGTGACGCCCTTCTGCATCCTGAGTCCCTTCTTTTGCAGTCCCCCCCCCCCCACCTTCAGACTGGAATAGAAGGATTCACGGACCTCCATTCCTACTCGTATCTGACGAAGGGAGCTTTGATTCCTGAAAGCTCATCCCCTGGAAATCTGGTTGATTTCTAAGGCGCTGCTAGACTCGACATCATCTTCTGCCTGGCCTTTGAACTGGAGATGCCGGGGATTGAACCTGGGACCTTCTGCCCGCCAAGCAGAGGCTCTACCACTGAGCCCGGGTCCCAGCTTGAGGTCTTTCACCTGCTGCCAAGTCCTTTGAACTGGAGATGCCGGGGATTGAACCTGGGACCTTCTGCATGCCGAGTGGAGGCTCTGCCACTGAGCCGCGGACCCTCTTCAGGCTCCACCCCCAAAATCTCCAGCTATTTTCCCAACCAGAGTCAGAAACTCAGACACAGCGGCCCTCTGAAACGAACATGCGGGCCCCAAATCTATCTTTACTGCCCTAGGCAAGGTAATACGTCAGCAACCCAGTTGCTGAAAGGTCATTAATAAAAGTTAAATGGCCTGCATATAATTGCGGGCAATGGTCTTGGCTCCCCAGCCAATACTGCCCTCAGGCACCGCTGGGGCATATTAATCTTACGGTGGGATCATTACCGAGGTCTTAGCATTTTCCAGCTCGCTGTTCCCAAACAATTAACAGGGATTTCTTCTCTTTTTTTACCTCTCTCCCCTGACGGCTTGGACGATCTTGAAAGTCCTTAATCACTCTGACCTTTCGGGTCTTTAAGAAATACTTCTGGGTATAATGAGATAACCGAAACCAGGGGCAGGATTCCAAAACCCCAGGACGGAGTAAAAGCCTTCACAAGTTGCCTTTCGTCAGTCTCAGGAAAGCTTTCTGATCTTGGGCAATCACGAATCTTGTGAAATTCAGGGCTTTCTTTGTAGCAGGAACTCCTTTGCCTGTTAGGCCACACCCCCTTGATGTAGCCAATCCTCCAAGAGCTTACAGGACTCTTTGTACAGGACCTACTGTAAGCTCTTAGAGGATTGGCTATGTCAGGGGTGTGTGGCCTAATATGCAAAGGAGGTCCTGCTAGAATTCCATCCCTGATTAGGCCACACCCCCTTGATGTAGCCAATCCTCCAAGAGCTTACAGGACTCTTCGTACAGGCCCTACTGTAAGCTCTTAGAGGATTGGCTATGTCAAGGGGGTGTGGCCTAATAGGCAAAGTGGGGTACAATGCCCACAGAGTCCACCCTCCAGAGCATTCATCTTCTCCAAAGGAATGGCTCTTTGCAGTCTGGAGATGAACTGTCATTCCAGGAGGTCCCCAGGCCCCACCTGGAGGTTGGCATCCCTGTAAGGAGACCAGTCATAATAGCGGGAGATCTCTAGTCCTTTCGTGGAAATTGGCCAATGGAAGGCTGTGTGACCAGAAGGCCGGACTAGATAGGCACTTCTGATATCCTTAGGTTCTTTATTGGAACAAATTTTGAATCCAGGGGCACCCTTAAGACCAACAAAGTTTAATTTTGGGTATCTGGAGAAGTTTGCATGCACATGGAGGAGGAGGAGAAGACTGCAAATTTATTCTCCGCCCTTCTCTCCGAATCAGAGACTCAGAGCGGCTTACAATCTCCTAGATCTTCTCCCCCCGCAACAGACACCCTGTGGGTGTGGCTGAGAGGGCTCTCACAGCAGCTGCCCTTTCAAGGACAACTCCTGCGAGAGCTTTGGCTGACCCAAGGCCATTCCAGCAGCTGCAAGTGGAGGAGTGGGGAATCAAACCCAGTTTTCCCAGATAAGAGTCTGCACATTTAACCACTATACCAAACTGGAAAGGGGAGGAGGAGGAGGAGGAGAAGAAGAACTTATACCCCACCCTTCACTTGGAGTCTCAGAGCAGCTTACAATTTCCTTTCCCTTCCTCTGCCCACAACAGACACCTTGTGAGGTAGGTGGGGCTGAAAGAGCTCTGAGAGGACTGCCCTTAAGAGAACACCTCTGAGAGAACCTGTGACTGACCCAATGTCACACCGGCGACTGTATGAGGAGGAGTGGGGAATCAAACCCGGTTCTCCCAGATTAGAGTCTGCCCTCTTAACCGCTGCACCAAACCGGCTCTCTCTTGGCCTTAAAGGTGCCACTGGAATCGAACCTTGTTCTGTCGTTTCAGACCAACCTGCCTCCCCACCTGAGTCTTTCTTTATTGGATATATTCCGAGAGGGAGAAAAGGAGGGTGGAAAGTCTGGAGCGAAATTCTCTTGCATGGATCAAGAGAGCGGGGGGGGAAGAACGTTCCTGAAAGCTGCGAGCCATAAATTATTCCCCTTTTTGCCAAAGAGCAGTTTTCCCCCCAAGTTGATGTTCTCCATTATCCACTCTCCATTGTAACTATTCTGCGCTGGCCCAAGTCCTCAAAAACATATTACGAGCACGCACATACGCTGCAACCTTTCAACAGCTCCCTCCAGCCCTCTCCTGAATTACTGGCTGTTATTCGGCAGAAAGTCCGTTAGAAGAAGTACCGCCTGGAGCTCAGTGGAAAAAGATGCCTGAGCTGCTAGGAGTATTTCAGGATGTGAAGGACCCCAGAGCCTCATTGCTGGGCATGGCCGAGGCTTGAAAGTTTTAGCTCTTTCGATAAAGCAGGCAGAAGTGTCATCATCGAATCAAAGAGTTGGAAGGGACCTCCAAGGTCATCTAGTCCAACCCCCTGCACAATGCAGGAAACTCACAAATACCTCACCCTAAATTCACAGGATCTTCATTGCTGTCAAATGGCTATCTAGCCTCTGTTTAAAAACCTCCAAGGAAGGAGAGCCCACCACCTCCCAAGGAGGAAATTCTTGATTTCATTTCAACCCTTTGCTTCTGGTCCGACCTTCTGGGGCCACAGAAAACAATTCCACCCCATCCTCTATAGCAGGGGTGGGGAACGTCTGGCCCGAGAGTCTTTTACGGCCCTCGAGATCACTTGGTCTGGTCCTCGGAGATTGCCGGATGAATCGTTCTCTCTCAGCGGAGCACTGTTTTTTTTAAGTTGATAATTTTGTATGGCCCGCAAATGATGTTATAAATATCCAAATAGCCCTCGGCAGAAAAAAGTTTCCCCACCCTTGCTCTACAGAACAGCCCTTCAAGGACTTGAAGATGGGGATCCTATCACCTCTCCAGGCTAAACATGCCCAGATCCTTCAGCCTTTCTTCATAGAACTTGGTCTTCAGACCCCTCACCATCTTCGTTATGCGGTAGGAATGGGGGCTTGGGAGGCGGGCAGAGTGGCCAGCTCTCGATTGGGAAACACCAGGGGGATTCAGGGGTGGAGCCTGAGGAAGACGGGGTGTGGGGAGGGGAGGGGCTTTGATGGGGCATAATGCCATAGGGTCCACCTTCCAAGGCACCCATTTTTTTTTCCAGATTTCTATTGCCTGGAGATGTTGTAATCCCAGGAGATCTCCAATGACCAGCACCTGGAAGTGGGCAGCTCTAATGGCATATCCCAGGGTTTTGGAGAGCCCCCAAGGGTTTTCGAGCTCCCAAAAATCACATCTGCTGAGCCATGGTGTGTGCATGAAATGCCGTCGTCTCAGCCGGCTTGTGGCGATCCTGGAAGGTTTTCCAGGCCAGGGGCAAACGGAGGTGGTTTGCCGTTGCCTCCCTCTGCAAGCCAAAACAGAGACCTCTGAGTCCGTCTCCATTCCTGCTTGTACCTGACAAAGGGAGATTTAACAAGGGCGAGCTTTGTAGGAAAAGCCCAACAGGAACTCATTTACATATTAGGAGACACACCGCTGACATCGTCACTGTTTTGCACAGAGCTTTATTATAGAAAAAGGCCAGTAAGAACTCATTGGCATATTAGGCCACAAACCCCGGACACCAAGCCAGCTGGAACTGCATTCCTACTCAAAAAAAGAAGAATTGCAGATTTATACCCCGCCCTTCTCTCTGAATCAGAGACTCAGAGCGGCTCACAAACTCCTATATCTTCTCCCCCCACAACAGACACCCTGTGAGGTGGGTGGGGCTGAGACAGCTCCGAAGAAGAAGACTGCAGATTTATACTCCGCCCTTCTCTCTGAATCAGAGACTCAGAACGGCTCACAATCTCCTATATCTTCTCCCCCCACAACAGGCACCCTGTGAGGTGGGTGGGGCTGAGAGGGCTCTCCCAGCAGCTGCCCTTTCAAGGACAACTTCTGGGAGAGCTCTGGCTGACTCAAGGTCATTCCAGCAGGTGCAAGTGGAGGAGTGGGGAATCAAACCCGGTTCTCCCAGATAAGAGTCCACACACTTCACCACTACACCAAACTGGCTACACAAGCCCTGGATTTGACTCACATAACCTCCAAAATCTTGTTGGTCTCTAAGGTTCTGCTGGACTCAAATCTAGCCAGTCCTCCTTGAAGTTTTTCTTGCCCAAGCTCCATTGAAATGAATGGGGATTTTGAAGTGGCACAGGTGCCGAGTTTCGATCTTCTTGTAATCCAGCTCATCATGAACAGACGTGGCTGACTTGGCATCGGGGGTGTGGCCTAATATGCAAATGAGTTCCTGCTAGGCTTTTTCTACCGCAAAAAAGCCCTGAGTGAAACCATGGTGATGTCAGGGGGCGTGGCCTAAAAGGCAAACGAGTTCCTGCTGGGCTTCTTCCACCCAAAAAGCCCTGTGTGGAACAATGGTGGCATCAGGGGGTGTGGCCTAATAGGCAAACGAGGCTCTTCTTACGGGGCCTACTGTAAGCTCCAGGAGGACTGGCTACATCAGGGGGTGTGGCCTAACATGCAAAGGAGTTCCTGCCACAAAAAAGGCCCTAGTCATGACCTTGACATTGCCCTCATGGAAGGCAAAGAAAGAGGGCTCGTTCTCGCAAGATGAGAATATCTGTCTTCCAGGGGTGGAATTCTAGCAGGAGCTCCTTTGCATATTAAGCCACACCCCCTGATGTAGCCAATCCTCCTGGAGCTTACAGTAGGACCTGTGCTAAGAGCCTGCAAGCTCTTGGAGGATTGGCTACAACAGGGGTGTGTGGCCTAATATGCAAAGGAGTTCCTGCTACCAAAAAGAGCCCTGATAATACCTATGCAAACTTAGAGTGATGTTGAGCCCCTTCCCCCAGTCCAGGCATGCTGAGTTGCTTCACTCCAAGAAGGGGAGAGGGATGTGCCCTTGAGAAGGGAGGGTGACAGCCCTTCGATCCAAGCAGTCTTCACCATCCACATTTCTGCGTATCGAGTTCCTTTACATATTTCTCTTAATTTTTTTTTTTTTTTTGCTATTCCCCTTTGGAATGGAGAGACCATCGCTAGAGAGCCCCTTCCCTTTGCGTTGCCAAAAGAAATGGCCCCGTCGGGTGCCAGAACACTTAATCTAGCCCCCCGCCCTAAATTAAAAAAGGGCCCTGGGACGACGCCCAAAGAGCTTCCCATTAAAACGTCTGCCACGAACTGGAAACCACGACAGATCCCTGCTTCCTGCGGCGACGCTTGCCAACAAAGGGCCCGCGAAATAAACCTGCATGTCATCGAGCTTTCCCTCTCCCTCCAGGGAAAATGCAGAGCCTGCAGAAGAATTTGATCATTTGCGTTTCGGCAGTCGAGAACAATCACCCTGGAAGCTGGCCCAACTTTCACTGCAAAAGGAATTATCTTTCCCGATCTCAGTTTCAAAATCTGCCAGGTACCAAAAGGGCCTGCAAGCATATCTCTCTCTCTCCAGTGACCCTAAAATATTAAATTTCGGCATAAAAGCCCACACATCTGTTTACATTTAGGATCCTCATCGGATTGTACTCAGCGATAAGAACTTCTCTCATCAGATCTCCAAAGTTAAGGAGGGTTGGCCCTGGGAAGAAGAAGAGGATGAGGGTGATGATATTGGATTCATATCCCACCCTCCGCTCTGAATCTCAGCGTCTCAGAGTGGCTCACAATCTCCTTTATTTTCCTCCTCCACAACAGACACCCTGTGAGGTGGGTGGGGCTGAGAGGGCTCTCCCAGAAGCTGCCCTTTCAAGGACAACTCTCAGAGTCCCAGAGTGGCTCACAATCTCCTTTATTTTCCTCTTCCACAACAGACACCCTTTCATTTTTTATTTATATCCCACCCTACCCCACCAAAGCGGGCCCAGGGCGGCTGAGGTAGATGGGGCTGAGAGGGCTCTCCCAGCAGCTGCCCTTTCAAGGACAGAGTCTCAGAGTGGCTCAGAATCTCCTTTATTTTCCTCTTCCACAACAGACACCCTGTGAGGTAGATGGGGCTGAGAGGGCTCACCCAGCAGCTGCCCTTGCAAGGACAGAGTCTCAGAGTGGCTCACAATCTCCTTTATTTTCCTCCTCCACAACAGACACCCTGTGAGGAAAGCGGAGCTGAGAGAGCTCTGGCAGAAGCTGCCCTTTCAAGGACAAGCCCTGCCAGAGCTCTGGCTGACCCAAGGCCATTCCAGCAGCTGCAAGTGGAGGAGTGGGGGATCAAACCCAGTTCTCCCAGGTAAGAGTCCGCACGAGTAACCACTACACCAAAGTGGCTAGTACTTTGCACTGGGGTATTTGGTTAATACAGCAGAGTTTTGCCCAGCCACCTTTTTAATGAACCCGACTCTATAGATATCCAAACCTTCTACAAGGATTTAGGGGCAAAGGGTTAAGAGCACTATAGAGGTCTCATTGGATAGGGGTGATTTTGCCAACCTAGGGTTGCCAAGTCCAATTCAAGAAATATCTGGGGACTTTGGGGGTGGAGCCAGGAGACATTGGGGCGGAGCCAGGAACAAGAGTGTGACAAGCATAATTGAACTCCAAAGGGAGTTCTGGCCATCACATTTCAAGGGACTGAACACTTTTTAATTGCCTTCCTTCCATAGGAAATAATGAAGGATAGGGGTACCCTTTTGGGGGGCACAAAGAATTGGATCCCCTTGTCCAATCTTTTTGAAACTTGGAGGGTATTTTGGGGAGAGGCACTAGATGCTACGCTGCAAATTTGGGGCCTCTACCTCAAAAAACAGCCTCCACAGAGCCCCAGATACCTGCGGATCCATTCTCCATTATTTCCTATGGGAATACATCTCCATAGAGAATAATAAAGTTCCCAGTAGATATTTCCCTCCCCTCCCCCCACTTCCTGATGACCCTGAAGCGGGGGGAGGGCCTCCAAACCGGGGGATCCCCTGCCCCCACCTGGGGATTGGCAACCCTATGCCAACCTTCAGGTGCAGCCAGGAGATCTCCCACTATTACAATTGATCTCCAGACTACAGAGCTCCGCTCCCCTGGAGAAAAGGGCTGCTTCGGAAGATGGGATCTATGGCATGATACTCCACTGAAGCCCCTCCCCTTTCTAAACCCCACCCTCCTCAGGCTCCTCCTCCAGAATCTCCAGGTATTTTCCAACCTGGAGCTGGCAACCGAAGTAGAGGGACTCTACAGACTCTCACAACTGGCAAAGGAAACCAGTTTATATCATAGGGTTGCCAATCCCCAGGTGGGGGCAGGGGATCCCCTGGTTTGGAGGCCCTCCCCTTACTTCAGGATCATCAGAAAACGGGGGGGGGGGGAGGGAAACATCTGCTGGGCACTCCATTATTCCCATAGGATATAATGGAGAACTGATCTGCAGGTATCTGGGGCTCGGGGGGGCTGGTTTTTTGGGTAGAGGCACCAAATTTGCAGCATAGCATCCAGTGCTTCTCCTCAAAATGCCCTCCAAGTTTCAAAATGATTCGACTCGGGGGTTCAATTCTATGAGCCCCCAAAGAAGGTGCCCCTATCCTTCATTATTTCCAAAGGAGGGAAGGCATTTAAAAGGTGTGCGGTCCCTTTCAATGTGATGGCCAGAACTCTCTTTGGAGTTCAATTATGTTTGTCACACCTTTGCTCCTGGCTCCACCCCCAAAGTATCCTGGCTCCGCCCCCAAAGTCCCCAGGTATTTATTGACAACCCTATTATATCATCTTTGGGATGCTGAATTGTTCTGGAAATGAGAGATTGGGACAATATTTTTGTTAACCCTTTTCTTCTTCTTGGAACTCTTGTCTTCAAAGCAAGCTGCGCATCGCCATGAATGTCAAACTACAGAACCTCCGATTGTTTGTAGAGTTTCGATTCAGAATCAGAGAAAAGCATTACCCTTGATTATTATTTCAGAAAATGCTTTGAAACCCCTAATTTGCTGATCTGGTACTGAGCATGTATTTATTCCCACCACAGTTATCCAAACCAGGTTGGGGGGGAGAGATAATTCCAAGCCAAGAGAATTCAAATAAATCAAATTGTGACAGAAGAATCCATATGGCAGAGAGGAAACTGCACAGAGTAAATGAAACTTCTGCTGAGATGATCATTTTCCACAGACCTAACATAGTTTTTTAATAGTTTTCTCTAAGGGAAGAAGAATAATAAATTAGAAGCCCTGTTTCAAGTAAGTATCTGTTTTAAAAAGAAGACTGCAGCTTCAGCCCTTCTGCTCCAAAAGAGTTTTCTTTCACAAAATATATGTTTTCCTCCACAGCTTGTCTAAATTGCTTCCATTCACTTCCACCCTCGCTGAGATGATAAACTGATTTGAACCAGATCCAAACTAATTGTGCATGGACGCAGACAGGATGAGTTGCAAATGTCCAAATGAAGAAGGAGAAGAAGAAGGAGACGACGATGAAAACATTGGATTTAGATTCCGTCCTCCACTCTGAATCTCAGAGCGGCTCACAATCTCCTTTACCTTCCTCCCCCACAACAGACACCCTGTGAGGAGGGTGGGCTGAGAGAGCTCTCCAAGAAGCTACCTTTCCAAGAACAACTCTGCAAGAGCTATGGCTGACCCGAGGCCATTCCAGCAGCTGCAAGTGGAGGCATGGGGGAATCAAACCTGGTTCACCCCGCTAAGAGTCTGCACACAACCACTACGCCAAACTGGCTCTCAGAGAGAAAGAGCTTCACAATAATTCATTCAAATAAGACAAGGTTTTAAAACATTTCAAAAAAAGGATCTGACTTTATATACATATGATACCTTGCCTTTGCAATTCTTTTTCTCAGCGCAAACCTCCAGGTATTTCTGGTGTCTAACCGGAATCCCCAATCTGCTAAGAGCAACGAATACATTCATCTCTTCAGCACAATTTAGTTAACAGCAGTGGAAAGTGCTGTCAGATTGTGGCTGACGCAGGACAATCCCTTGGGGTTTTCACAACCAGAGACATTCAACAGAGTTACTTTTCTGGAAATACTGACTTCCTTGAACAGGTAGGAACATAGCAAAAAGTTTTATTCATATCCCCCTGCCCCCGCTCTGGAATACGACAAAAATACTTCGGGGCAAATTTCGAAGGTTCCTGTGATCATGGAGGATGCAATAAAAGATTTCTGCAGAAATTGCAGCTGAGAGTTAGAAGAAGAGTTGGTTTTATACCCCGTCCTTCACTGCCTGAAGGAGTCTCAAAAATGCTTCCAATCACCTTTCCAGTTTGGTGTAGTGGTTAAGTGTGCGGACTCTTACCTGGGAGAACCGGGTTTGATTCCCCACTCCTCCACTTGCACCTGCTGGAATGGCCTTGGGTTAGCCACAGCTCTCGCAAGAGTTGTCCTTGAAAGGGCCAGTTTGGCATAGTGGTGAAGTGCACAGACTCTTTTCTGGGAGAACCGAGTTTGATTCCCCACTCCTTTACTTGCAGCTGCTGGAATGGCCTTGGGTGAGCCATAGCTCTCGCAAGAGTTGTCCTTGAAAGGGCCAGTTTGGTGTAGTGGTTAAGTGCGCAGACTCTTATCTGGGAGAACTGGGTTTGATTCCCCACTTGCAGCTTCTGGAATGGCCTTGGGTCAGCCATAGCTCTCACAGAGCTGTCCTTGAAAGGGCAGCTTCTGTCAGAGCTCTCTCAGCCCCACCCACCGCACAGAGTGTCTGTTGGGGTGGGGGGGGAGGAAAAGGAGATTGTGACCACTCTGAGACTCTGAGAATCAGAGTATAAGGTGGGATATAAATCCAACTTCATCATCTTCTTCTTCCTCTTAGGGTCACTAGGTCCTACCTAACTCTGGGAAGGGGAATTTCTTGTGCTCCGAGACATGCCCAGTGTGATGACATCACCCGGAAGTGACGTTATTGTGGTGGGTACGTTGGCAGGGGGACGCTCTATCAGGAAAAAACTCTATGATAAAGTCCCCCTGGCTCTTTTCTACAACTATCCATCTATCCTTATATCTTCTAGAGTGGACTCATCTCAGACAGATGGACTCCCAATTCTAGCTGGATCTGAAGAAGCGACCAGTGACTCACAAAAGTTCCTGCCCTGCCACAAATTTTGTTCGTCTTCAAGGTGCAACAGGTCTCTTGCTTTTTTCTGCAGCTGGAATATTAGTCCAATTTTTTCTATATCTAGGAGAGCAGAGCGATTTCAGACAGGCCTCATTTGGGGCGGGAGCTCATAGGAGCGGAACTCAGAACCTCTAAATTTTGTTGGGCTCTTTCTTTCTTACCCCCTCCCCCATTACTTGCTTCTGGGCTCCATTGTTCAAACCCCCTGGGAGAATTTTGCTGAACTCTCACGATTTGACAAACTTTCTAATATCTTTCCTCACAAAAAAACCCGGGGAAAATAACCAAATCATATAAAGCGGACGGATGGAAATCTTCATCCTGCTACTGTGGCCACATAGGAAAAAGTCATTTTTAAAAGCATGACGGGAATCAGGTTTCATTATGATTCCAGGAGCATCTTATGGTAGATTCCAATTATAATTCCAGGAGCATTTTATGGTAGATGTTGTGCTGATGTAATTGAGTTCACCTTCCGGTGATGTCAGGGGTGTGTGGTGTATGCAAATGAGTTATGCGAATGAGAAGAAGAAGAAGAAGGCTGCAGATTTATATCCTGCCCTTCTCTCTGAATCAGAGAGCGGCTTACAATCTCCTATATCTTCTCCCCCCACAACAGACACCCTGGGAGGTGGGTGGGGCTGAAATGGCTCTCACAGCAGCTGCCCTTTCAAGGACAACCTCTGCCAGAGCTATGGCGAACCCAAGACCTTTCCAGCAGATGCAAATGGAGGAGTGGGGAATCAAACCCGGTTCTCCCAGATAAGAGTCCGCGCACTTCACCACTACACCAAACAGGTTCTCTAGTTGTGCTAATGAGTTCCAGCACATCTTTTTCTACAAAATGACCCCTGGGTGGACTTATATTCTAGCTGCGTCTGAAGAAATGAGCAGTGACTCACAAAAGCTCATCCCCTGCCACTAATTCTGTCAGACTTTAAGGGGATACTGGGCCCTACCCTTTTCTATTGCTACAGACAGACTAACATGGCTACCCACCTTGATCTGGAGAGCCAATTTGGTGTAGTGGTTAAGTGTGCGGACTCTTATCTGGGAGAACCGGGTTTGAGTCCCCACTCCTCCACTTGCACCTGCTGGAATGGCCTTGGGTCAGCCAGAGCTCTGGCAGAGGTTGTCCTTGAAAGGGCAGCTGCTGTGAGAGCCCTCTCCAGCCCCACCCACCTCACAGGGTGTCTGTTGTGGGGGAGGAAGGGAAAGGAGATTGTGAGCCGCTCTGAGACTCTTTGGAGTGGAGGGCGGGATATAAATCCAATATCTTCATCTACCTCACAGGGTGTCTGTTGTGGGGGAGGAAGGGAAAGGAGATTGTGAGCCGCTCTGAGACTCTTCGGAGTGGAGGGCGGGATATAAATCCAATATCTTCATCTACCTCACAGGGTGTCTGTTGTGGGGGAGGAAGGGAAAGGAGATTGTGAGCCGCTCTGAGACTCTTCGGAGTGGAGGGCGGGATATAAATCCAATATCTTCATCTACCTCACAGGGTGTCTGTTGTGGGGGAGGAAGGGAAAGGGGATTGTGAGCCGCTCTGAGACTCTTCGGAGTGGAGGGCGGGATATAAATCCAATATCTTCATCTACCTCACAGGGTGTCTGTTGTGGGGGAGGAAGGGAAAGGAGATTGTGAGCCGCTCTGAGACTCTTCGGAGTGGAGGGCGGGATAGAAATCCAATATCTTCTTCATCTTCTATCTATCTCCATTTAAACGAGCATTAAAAAGAACATATTTTTTAAAAAAATAAAAAAACAATTCAAAAAAATGGCCACATAAATTGTCCTCTGGGTCTTCTAGATCAGGGGTCCCCAACCCCCGGTTCGTGGACCGGTTCCAGTCCATGGCTTGTTAGCAACCGGGCCGTGAGTTGTATAATTATTTCATTATATATTACAATGTAGTAATAAGAAGAAGAAGACGACGACATTGGAGTTATATCCTGCCCTCCGCTCCAAATCTCAGAGCAGCTCCCAGTCTACTTTACCTCCCCCCCCCCCACCAACAGACACCCTGTGAGGTAGGTGGGGCTGAGAGAGCTCTCCTAGAAGCTGCCTTTTCAAGGACAAACTCTGCTAGAGCTATGGCTGACCCAAGGCCGTTCCAGCAGCTGCAAGTGGGGGAGTGGGGAATCAAATCCGGTTCTCCCAGATAAGAGTCCACACACTTAACCACCACACCGATCTAACAGAAATAACGTGCGCAGTTGTATCATCCCAAAACCATCCCCCCCCCCCCACCTCCACCCGGTCTGTAGAAAACTTGTCTTCCACAAAACTGGTCTCTGGTGCCAAAAAGGTTGGGGACCCCTGTCCTAGATCCATAGAAAGGAACCACCAGATTAACTTCTTGCATGCGCAAGCAGAATGCAAACGAAAACCATCCCCAGAATAGAGCTGTACCCCGCCCCACACACTGCAACGCCAAGGAACGTATGTTCCGTTGAAACGGCATTCCCTGCTTCTGCACGCGAAATCTTAAACTCCCGGGGCCCTTGAAGACATTAAGTAACGATTGAAAAATGTGTGTTTACTCATTAGAGAACCATGAAAAGTGCCTTGCTGGAAATACACGTTTGCTATCCAGCCGTGTAAAAGCGGTTCGGTTGCCTATGAAATCCCTTTAACGAGGAACAAACATTTAACGAGGTTCAAGTACGGTAGCTGCGTTTCCCCCCCCCCCCCCACGACATTGAAATTTCTCAGCATTCTTTGGTTTTATATTCACCAGACTGGACGCGAGTGAGGAAAGGAACAATACGCCCCTTTATTTGATAGGGAAGTGATTGTACGCTAAGATTGTACGCCACACAGCAGCCCACATTGTTGGATATCGTGTTATCACTGTGCTGTCTGACATGATAGAAGCTTACAAGATTATGCACGGGATAGAGAAGAAGTCCTTTTCTCCCTTTCTCACAAGAACTCGTGGGCACTCACTCATGAAATCGCTGAGCAGTCGGGTTAGAACAGATAAAAGGAGGTACTTCTTCACCCAAAGGGTGATTAACACATGGAATTCACTACCACAGGAGGTGGTGGCGGCTACAAGCATAGCCAGCTTCAAGAGGGGATTGGATAAGCATATGGAGCAGAGGTCCATCAGTGGCTATTAGCCACAGTTTATTGTTGGAACTCTCTGTCTGGGACAGTGATGCTCTGTATTCTTGGTGCTTGGGTGGGGGGCACATTGGAAGGACTTCTGGAGTTCTGGCCACTCGGGTGGACCTCCTGATGACACCTGGGTTTTGGCCATTGCATGACACAGAGGGTTGGACTGGATGGGCCATTGGCCTGCTCCAACATGGCATCTCTTGTGTTCTTATCTGGAGCAGTGGTCCATCAGTGGCTATTAGCCACAGCGTATTGATGGAACTCTGTCTGGGGCAGTGATGCTCTGTATTCTTGGTGCTTGGGGGGAGCACAGTGGGAGGGCTTCTAGTGTCCTGGCCCCACTGGTGGACCTCCTGATGGCACCTGGTTTCTTTGGCCACTGTGTGACACAGAGTGTTGGACTGGATGGGATACTGGCTTGATCCAACATGGCTTCGCTTATGTTCTTATGTTAACCGTTTGCAACCGGATCATCTTGTCAACACAGGATAATCCCAGCTGGGAATTTTTATTTACTTACTTTATTTCTATCCTGCCTTGATCCCCAAGGGAAACTGAAAGTGGCTCGCACTGTTCTCTCCTTTCCTGTAGCCTCACAACAACCCTGCGAGGGAGGCTGGGCTGAGAGCGAGCAACTTGCCCAAGGTTACCCAACCAATTTCCATGGCAGAGTGGGGATTCAAACCTGGGTCTTCCTCTTCCTAGTCCAACACTTTGACCTCTACACCACGTTGGCTCACTGCTGCACTGCCGTGACTGCTGTAGCATGAGAGTGCACAATCCAATGAAGCTTGAATTATGCTTATTTGTAAATGTTGCTTCGTTTATGCCCCAGTTTTTCTCCCCAGAAGACCCAAAGAGACTTACATAGCTCTCCTCACCTCCATTTGATGCTCGCAAAACCCTGTGAGGGAGTTTGATTCAAGTCCTTACAGAAGAGGAGGAGGAAGAGGAGGAGAAGGTGGTGGTGGTGATGGTGGTGATGAAGGAGGAGGAAGAGGAGATGAACAAGATGGAGGAGGAGGAGGAGGAGAAGAAGGTGGTGGTGATGATGGTGATGAAGAAGAAGAAGAAGAAGAAGAAGAAGAAGAAGAAGAAGAAGATATTGGATTTATATCCCGCCCTCCACTCCGAAGAGTCTCAGAGCGGCTCACAATCTCCTTTACCTTCCTCCCCCACAACAAACACCCTGTGAGGTGGGTGGGGCTGGAGAGGACTCTCACAGCAGCTGCCCTTTCAAGGACAACCTCTGCCAGAGCTATGGCTGACCCAAGGCCATGCTAGCAGGTGCAAGTGGAGGAGTGGGGAATCAAACCCGGTTCTCCCAGATAAGAGTCCGCACACTTAACCACTACACCAAACTGATGAAGGAGGAGGAAGAGGAAATTAAGAAGAAGATGGAGGAGGAGGAGGAGGAGAAGAAGAAGGTGGTGGTGATGATGGTGGTGATGAAGGAGGAGGAAGAGGAGATGAAGAAGATGGAGGAGGAGGAGGAGGAGAAGAAGGTGGTGGTGGTGATGATGATGGTGGTGATGAAGGAGGAGGAGATGAACAAGAAGATGGAGGAGGAGGAGAAGGTGGTGGTGGTGATGATGGTGGTGATGAAGGAGGAGGAAGAGGAGATGAAGAAGAAGATGGAGGAGGAGGAGGAGAAGAAGGTGGTGGTGATGATGGTGGTGATGAAGGAGGAGGAACAGGAGATGAAGAAGAAGATGGAGGAGGAGAAGAAGAAGGTGATGGTGATGATGGTGGTGATGAAGGAGGAGGAAGAGGAGATGAAGAAGATGGAGGAGGAGAAGAAGGTGGTGGTGGTGGTGGTGATGGTGGTGATGAAGGAGGAGGAGAGGAACAAGAAGATGGAGGAGGAGGAGGAGATGAAGGAGGAGGAGATGGGATTTATACCCAGCCCTTCACTTCTTTCACCCATGCTTTTGCCTTCTGTTTCATCTTCCATGGAACCTTCTCTTCTCCTTCTCTCTCTTACCTAGGCTCAGAGCTGTAGCTAGTTAACCTTTTTGAAGTTAATCTGTTCAGCGTAAGTCAAATATGCCGTGCAAGGCATGCTTCTATTCTGTAAGTAAACATTTCTTTCTCTTGTTCTTATCGGAGGAAGAAGACAACTGCAGATTTATACCCCACCCTTCTCTCTGAATCAGAGTCTCAGGGCAACTGACAATCTGCTTTCCCTACCTCTCCCCACAACAGACACCCTGTGAGATAGGTGGGGCTGAGAGAGCTCTCGGAGAACTGTGACTGACCCACTGGCTGCACACAGAGGAGTGGGGAATCAAACCTGGTTCTCCCAGATTAGAGTCTGCGCTCTTAACCACTGCACCCAACTGACCAAAGCTAACAAAGCTTCAGCTCTTGGAAGCTGATGCCCAAGGTGCCACCAGATTTGAATCCAGCTATTCTACTGCAAACCAAACACCGCTACCCTCTGAAACCTGTGATGGGGGTTTGACAAAAGAGGACAATTGGCCCAAGGTCACCCAGCAAGCTTCCATGGCAGAGTGGGGGATTCGAACTCAGGCTTCCGAGATCCTAATTTGATACTAATCACCGCGCTGCGCCGGCCCTGAGCATGGTGTTCATTTCTCCCCCACATCTCAGAGAGGTGTATTTTCAGAAATTTCCTGGCTGTTCCCTCAATGCCACACTCTTTAAAAATGCAGAGAGGGGGGGAGACAGAGACTGAGAGAGAGACAGAGTGAGAGACAGAGACAGATAGAGAGAATGCTTCAGGAGAAATTCTTTAAAAACAGATTGATGTGAGTGCTTGAGGGATCAGAGCGGCTTGAGGGGCAGTAAATCAGAGCAAACGCTGACAAGGAAAAATAAAGGCTGAATTACAGGACAGCCACATTTGTATCCCAGAAAGGAAAAGTTCATCCAATGTTTGCACGAAAAGCCATCGTAAACTTTGCCCCGCTGGGCTTCTGATGCTCTCCAAATTACATGCACGTCACATACCAAGCATGGTTTGCATTCTTCCTCCACCCTAACACACACACACAGAGGCAGAATCCCAGTGCATGACTTCAGGCCAGCAAAACAGGAGTTCCAATGCACTTCGGAAACAGAGGGAACTAATCCCCCTTCCAAAAGGGCATAAGAAGAGCCCTGCTGGATCAGAGCAATAGTCCATCCAGTCGAGCATCCTGTCTCGCACTGTTCCTCTGGCAGGCCAACAAGAGGACACGGAGGCCAAGGCCTTCTCCTGAGGTTGCCTCCTGGCTCTGGGATTCAGAGGATTGGTGCCTCCGAATGAAGAAGTTCCTTTCGGCCACCATGCCAAGTAGCCACCGAGAGACTTCTCTGTCCAACTTCCAAAGCAGCCATTTTCCCCAGGGGAACTGATCTCTGTGTCTGGAGAACAGTTGTAATCCCATGAGATCTGCAACCGCCACCTGGAGTCTGGCAACCCGAATATTGGTCCGGAGAAAGCTCTCTCGGTCCGGGATGCTGAATCAGCTGCTGCATTGTTATATGTTACGACACAAACGCACGCATGCCAAACGTTTATTGTTCAGGCAATACCAACAAGTCCTGCCATGAGAATCCTCTAGCTGTAGCAAAAACCGCCTCTCCCCCCCCCCCCCGCCTCCCAAAAAAAAATAAATTGGGAGCGAAAAGGGCAAATGAAGCCGTTTCAAGCCCTTCAGCTCAAAGGAAGGTGGGAAACGTTGCAAGGTAGGCCTGGCAAGTTCTCCTGCCCTGGAGGTTCCCAACCCGCCAGCCCACACTGGGTTGGCGGGAAGATCCTCCCCCGACATCGGCAGTGCAATGATGTCACTTGGAAATGATGTCACTGCACCATGATGTTGCACGCCGGCCGCTCTAGGAGCGGCTGGGAAAACTCTGTGGTTTCCCCGAACGCTCTAGCAAATAGTTTCCCTGGACGCTCCTAGAGTGGCTGGTGCACGGCTGGTGCACGACATTGCTGGCATGATGATATCACTTCACACGCACGAAAGCAGTCCCCCGGTGGAGGCTGCGGGGGACTTGGCAACTTTGTTGCAAGGAGATTCCAAGTAAAATGTGGCTTTTGTGCTGTTGATAGACCCTTGAAGGGACAGAGCAACTGGTCAACCCAGGATTTCCTGAGCCAGGACTCTCTGATCTGAATATTTGTCACCACTTATTGTCCCACTGGCTCTTTGGAAAGGCCTGCCCTAAAAACTCACTGTCCAAACTGCGGCTTCAGCAGAAACGCTAAAGGTATTTTGCTTGGAAACTCTGGTCTGCATGTCCACATGTCTACTTCATTTGGACATAGTAACCAAACCGAGAGACGCAAATGCAGATAGATCTATGCAGCCGAATGTCAGTGAAGGATAAAATCATGTTGAAAAGGCAAGAATGAAAGACAACAGCGTCCCGACAGCTGGAATGCTAAAAATGTCTGTAAATCATCACCTAAACTTCTGCTAGAACGTCGGATCATGCGCAGTCAGCAATGCAACATCATTACCATCATATATCAGCCAATTACCCTCTGGCAACCAGCAGGCGGGAGGTTTACCAGCAACAAAACTGATTTAAAAAACAGCCCTTGGACAGCACTGCCAGAAATGTGGCAATATCACTTCTGGCACAGACAGGAAGTGACATCATCACACCTCTGGTGACATGGAGAGACTCTGGTATTTGGGCAAAATACCTATGGTAGAAGTCATTTGACCATAGAGTTTTGCGAAATGCAAGAGTGCCCCAGGGATGTGATTAAGTCACTTCTGGTGCGCGCTGGAAATGATGTCACCTATGTCTCCTTTTCTTCCCTTTTCTTGCAGGCGCACTGGTCCAGGGGAAGGAGTTCCTCTGTCCTGGGTGGAAGTCCATTCACCCAGCAACCAAATCCAATAAATGCACAGCAAAGGGGTGGGGGGAGTAGACGGGGGGAAAGCAGAGGGCTCTCAGTTAAGGTTACTAACATTCAAGTGGGGTCAGGAGATCTGGATTTACAACTGACCTTCAAAGGATGGAGATCAGTTCCGCACGAGAGAGAAAATAATAGCTTTAGGGGGGGACTCCATCACATCACAACTCGGGGGGTGCCATGTATTTCTGCATTTAAAAGTGCATGAGTCTGTGTGCCTGTGTGAGCACATGGAAGTCAAGGCAACCTCTGTTGATTGACCCCCACTGAGGGCTTGGAGGCTCTTCAGAGAGGTGGCTGGATGAAGCCCGCCCCTGCCCTCCCGACTGCTGGTATTCCAAGGAGGTCTCCCATTCAAGTATCAAGTCAGCCCTGCTGATGAGATAGGGTTGCCAGCCTCCAGGTGGGGCCTGGAGATCTCCCGCTTTTACAGCTGATCTCCAGCTGGCAGAGATCAGCTTCCCCGGAGAAAATGGCTGCTTTGAAGGGTGGAGTCCATGGCCCTGTGTGAGTGTGTGTGCCTGTGTGAGTGTGTGTGCACATGGAAGTCAAGGCAACCTCTGTTGATTGACCCCTACTGAGGGCCTGGAGGCTCTTCAGAGAGGTGGCTGGATGAAGCCCGCCCCTGCCCTCCCGACTGCTGGTATTCCAAGGAGGTCTCCCATTCAAGTATCAAGTCAGCCCTGCTGATGAGATAGGGTTGCCAGCCTCCAGGTGGGGCCTGGAGATCTCCCGCTTTTACAGCTGATCTCCAGCTGGCAGAGATCAGCTCCCCCCGGAGAAAATGGCTGCTTGGAAGGGTGGAGTCCATGGCCCTGTGCCATGCTGAGGCCCCTCCCCAAAACTTATCCTATCTCTAGGGTTGCCAATCCCCAGGTGGGGGCAGGGGATTCCCTGGTTTGGAGGCCCTCCCCCTGCTTAAGGGTCATCAGAGAGCAGGGGGGGAGGGAAATGTCTGTGGGGCACTCCATTATTCCCTTCGGAGACCGATTCCCATAGGAAATAATGGAGAATTGATCTGTGGGTATCTGAGGCTCTGGGGGGGCCTGTTTTTTGAGATAGAGGCACTACATTTTCAGCACAGCATCCAGTGCTTCTTCCCAAAATACCTTCCAAGTTTCCAAAAGACTGGACCAGAGGGTCCAATTCTATGAGCCCCAAAAGAAGGTGCTCCTATCCTTTATTATTTCCAATGAAGGGAAAACATAGAATCATAGAGTTGGAAGGGATCTCTAGGGTCATCTAGTCCAACCCCCTGCACAATGCAGGAAACTCACAAACACCTCCCCCTAAATTCACAGGATCTTCATTGCTGTCAGATGGCCATCTAGCCTGTGTTTAAAAACCTCCAAGGAAGGAGAGCCCACCACCTCCCAAGGAGGAAGCCTGTTCCAGTGAGGAATTGCTCTAACGGTCAGGAAGTTCTTCCTAATCTTGAGCCGGAAACTCTTTTGATTTAATTTCAACCCATTGGTTCTGGTCCTACTTTCCGGGGCCACAGCAAACAACTCCACACCATCCTCTATAGGACAGCCCTTCAAGGACTTGAAGATGGGGATCCTATCACCTCTCAGCCACCTCCTCGCCAGCTAAACATGCCCAGCTCCTTCAACCTTTCCTCGAAGGACTTGGTCTTCAGACCAATTTAAAAGGTGTGCATTCCCTTTCAATGGGATGACCAAAACGCCCTTTGGAGTTCAATTCTGCTTGTCACGCCCTTGCTCCTGGCTCCACTCCCAAAGTCTTCTGGCTCCACCCCCAAAGTCCCAGATATCTCTTGAATTGGACTTGGCAACCCTACCTCTTCCAGACCTACTCCCCCCACCCCAAGTCTCCAAGTATTTCCCAACACAGCCCTGACGACCCTAGCCTTCAGCTGGGTGCGAGGCCACACAGCCCACCCACCAAAGCAGCCCTTTTCTCCAGAGGAACTGATCTCCGTCGTCTGGAAAGCATATGTCATTCTGGGAGGTCTACAGGCCCGACCTGGAGATTGGCATCCCTTCAACTGCACATGGCCATAATTACACGGGATTTTTTTTTTCCCCGCACTCAAAAGGATCGTCGACAACAGCTAATTATTAACACACACACACCCTGTATACATTATCGCTCAGGATCCCCGACAAGGAGGCGGAACGCGGCCCCGTCATCCGCACGAGCCTGACTTGAGAATGAAGCGGCCTCGGTTAACAATAACACCCCTAAAACATAAGCTAAACAAGTGAAATACAGAAGAATAAATACGGAAAGGAGTTTATCTCGTGGGCAGATTTGTTTATCTTGCCCTCCCGGCCCACCCACCACGCAGTTCAGCGGGGGGGGGGGGGAAACGCTGCCGATTAAAAAAACAGGAGGCCGTTATTCCGCCCGAGAAAAAAAAATAACATAAAATGCAGCTAAATCCAAAACGTCAGTAACCAGGAGGGGTGGAGTTTACGCCTGCCACGGAACAATTCCCGACGGGTTCCAGAGCCACCGCTCTGTAAACTCCCGATTCGGCCCCTGGAGCTGCCGCTGAAGTAAATTCAAAATTAAACACTGCGTTCCAGTAGCATCTGAAAAAAAAAAAAATAGTTCTCTTGGGGTTTAGGCAGGCCTCTGGCTTCGCTGTACGCCGCAGCTGTTCCAGATTCCTTTCTTGGTGAGGAGAGAAAGAGGGATATAGCTCTAGGTTCGTCAGCTCAGTGTTTGGGGAATACCCGGAGATTTCGGGGGATGGAAGTGGAGAGGGCGGAGCTTGAGAAGGGGAGGGACTTTGGCGAGGTACAATGCCCAAAAGCAGGGACAGCCAAATTCACTTCACAGAAGAAGAATTGCAGATTTATACCCAGCCCTGACGTTCCCCGACCCTGTGTTACAACAGCAGCAGCAATGGATTGCTAGACAACTATCCGTTTCATTTGCCTTCTTTAGCCTGCAGTACACTAGGGTAAAGCCTTGAATTCAATAATGGAATGCCCAGTATTTCCTTCAGATTTATATTTAGACACTCTCCAGCTTTTATAATTCTTGTATAGACAGTTGCAGTTGGAGCCTCAGAGATCAACAGTCTTCCATTAGGGGTTACCCTTCATCAGATTCAAAATGTCTCTGTGCTAAGCTCTATGCCTCAGAAGCCCCTTTCCCGCCTTTTGCATTGAATTCCGTATACTTCCGAATATATAAACGGAAGTATACGGTGAACCGTATTCGGCTGCCGCATAATGGGTCCCAAATGGGATCGGCTGCAGGCGATTCCGAATACAGCCAAATCGGTGGTGATTCGGCGGCTAATTTGGTTCGGCCGAACCAAATGCACACCCCTACCTGGAAGCTGGCAACCTTAGAGGTAGGCCAGGCTAGGAAGACCTCATCAGATCTTGGACGCTAAGCCATAGGGTCGCCAGCCTCCAGGTGGGGCCTGCAGATCTCCCGCTTTTCCAACTGATCTCCAGCTGGCAGAGATCAGCTCCCCTGGAGAAAAGGGCTGCTTGGAAGGGTTGAAACTATGACATTGTACCAAGCTAGGGTTGCCAAGTCCAATTCAAAAAATATCTGGGAACTTTGGGGGTAGAGCCAGGTGTGCCGTCCCTTTAAATGTGATGGCCAGAACTCCCTTATTGTCCCTTCGGAGTTCAATTATGCTTGTCACAGCCTTGATCTTGGCTCCACCCCTAATGTCTCCTGGCTCCACCCCCAAAGTCCCCAGATATTTCTTGAATTGGATTTGGCAACCCTACCCCCACAACAGACAACCTGTGAGGTGGTGGGGCTGAGAGGGCTCTCACAGCAGCTGCCCTTTCAAGGACACACTCTCAGAGCGGCCTACAATCTCCTTTCCCTTCCTCGCCCACAACAGACACCCTGTGAGGTGGGTGGGGGCTGAGAGGGCTCTCACAGCAGCTGCCCTTTCAAGGACAACCTCTGCCAGAGCTATGGCTGACCCAAGGCCATACCAGCAGCTGCAAGTGGAGGAGGCTCACCTGATCTCATCAGATTTTGGAAACTAAGCAGGCTTGGCCCTGGTTAGTATTTGGATGGGGAGACCGCCAAGGGTTGCTATGCAGAGGCAGGCAATGGCAAACCACCCGGCTGGCTCAGCCTTGCCCAATTTTGTCAAGTCTTGGAAGGTGAGCAAAGTTGGGCCTGCTTACCACTTGGATGGGAGAGCACCAAGGAAGTCCA
The DNA here is from genome assembly GCF_032191835.1 of Heteronotia binoei. NCBI lineage: Eukaryota > Metazoa > Chordata > Lepidosauria > Squamata > Gekkonidae > Heteronotia > Heteronotia binoei. The sequence continues at coordinate 40,155,550 of NC_083241.1, forward strand.
GGGTTGCTACGCAGAGGCAGGAGATCGCAAAGCACCTCCGTTTGCCTCTTGCCTTGAAAACCCAAGGGGGTTGTCATACGTCAACCGTGACCGCCCTTCCCACTTTCCAAAGGAGAAAAGCTACCTGTGCTGAAAACAGTTGTGTGAAGTGGCACGGACAGGGCTATTTTTTTGCAGCAGGGACTCCTTTGCATGTTAGGCCACGCCCCCTGATGTAACCAATCCTCTAAGAGCTTACAGAGCTCTTAGTACAGAGGCTACTGTAAGCTGCAGGAGAACTGACTACGTCAGGGGGTGTGGCCTAAGATGCAAAGGAGTCCCTGCTACCAAAAAAAAAAAAAGCCCTGGGAAGGACCATCATGCCCTCGAGTCCGCCCTCCAAAGCAGCCATTTCCTCCAGGGAAACTGATCTCCGCAATCCTGAGATTGATTGTAATCAGGGGTCATTTTGTAGAAAAATAGGGAGTGGAGCTCATTAGCATAACTCATTAGCATATGCCCCTCTCAGCCAAAAGCAACCTGATGCAAGAAAGGAGAGCCCCAGGTGAGCTAGAGATCCAGCCAGTCCAAGCAGGCCTCACTCACCTGGGGATCTCCTGGGCTGCCCACGCCCCCCCCCCTCAAAAGGCCAACAAGCCCCCCACTGCCCAAAATCACAGAAGAAGTGGAGGAAGGGTGGTGTGGGCTTCTCCAGGGGTTAACGAGGGCTGCTGGGGGGTGTGGCAAAGCAGCTCGTGACTGGCTGGCTGCCCGCTCTCCTCATCCAGGGACTGTTATGCAGCTGCACCTACTATTCAATGGACAAGGTAGGTGGGGAGGAAGAGGGGGAACCCTCAGAAAGGTTCAGGAGTTGCGCCCCTGTGAGCTCCTGCAGAATCTGAGGCCTGGCTGTAATTCCAGAAGATCTCTAGGCCCCACCTGGAGGCTGGCAACCCTATAAAACCAGGCAGACGGGCAAATTTGGGGATTAAGCCAAGAGGAACACTAACTGAATTAAGGAAGCCTGACCCTCCCCAAGATGCCAATAAATCAACTCTGCAGTGGAGGGAAGGAAGAAAACGCTGCCAAACTATACAACGAACTATTCTCCCTATTTTTTTTTTTAATAACTGTTTTTGGAAGGTGGTGGCTATTAAAAAGTAATCTCCACTGATCTTGTGTTCGACAGAACGGAGCATAAACTGAGGATACGGGGATTTGTGGAGGGGGGGGGGAAGCGTTGATATAAATTTAATCTGCTTGGACTTGAGCTCCCATTCTTCGGAAATCATTGGCAGCTTTCTTAAAGAAACAGCTGGAAGCCGCTGAGATTCTGGAAACCCAATATCGGATTATTTATAAATTGCATGTAACCCCATCGCTGAAGATTCTGTTGAGTCCCGAGGCGATGTCCATCATGTGAGAACACGCCGAGCCCGCGAAATTTGCGACTTCTGGCCTCTCGCACCGTTTTGCTCTTTTGAAATACATGCTCTCAGGATGCCTCTGCACAGATGGCTGCCACTGGCTAGAACTGGGGTGTCAAACATGAACATAACATAAGAACATAAGAGAAGCTATGTTGGATCAGGCCAATGGCCCATCCAGTCCAACACTCTGTGTCACATAAGAACATAAGAGAAGCCATGTTGGATCAGGCCAATGGCCCATCCAGTCCAACACTCTGTGTCACATAAGAACATAAGAGAAGCCATGTTGGATCAGGCCAATGGCCCATCCAGTCCAACACTCTGTGTCACAGAAGAACATAAGAGAAGCCATGTTGGATCAGGCCAATGGCCCCTCCAGTCCAACACTCTGTGTCACATAAGAACATAAGAGAAGCCATGTTGAATCAGGCCAATGGCCCATCCAGTCCAACACTCTGTGTCACATAAGAACATAAGAGAAGCCATGTTGGATCAGGCCAATGGCTCATCCAGTCCAACACTCTGTGTCATATAAGAACATAAGAGAAGCCATGTTGGATCAGGCCAATGGCCCATCCAGTCCAACACTCTGTGTCACATAAGAACATAAGAGAAGCCATGTTGGATCAGGCCAATGGCCCATCCAGTCCAACACTCTGTGTCACAGAAGAACATAAGAGAAGCCATGTTGAATCAGGCCAATGGCCCATCCAGTCCAACGCTCTGTGTCACAGAAGAACATAAGAGAAGCCATGTTGGATCAGGCCAATGGCCCATCCAGTCCAACACTCTGTGTCACAGAAGAACATAAGAGAAGCCATGTTGGATCAGGCCAATGACCCATCCAGTCCAACACTCTGTGTCACATAAGAACATAAGAGAAGCCATGTTGGATCAGGCCAATGGCCCATCCAGTCCAACACTCTGTGTCACATAAGAACATAAGAGAAGCCATGTTGGATCAGGCCAATGGCCCATCCAGTCCAACACTCTGTGTCACATTGTGGCCAATATATACACACACACACACTGTGGCTAATAGCCACTGATGGACCTCTGCTCCATATTTTTATCCAATCCCCTCTTGAAGCTGGCTATGCTTGTAGCCCCCACCACCTCCTGTGGCAGTGAATTCCACATGTTAATCACCCCGGACTTCCTTGGTGGTCTTCCATCCAAGAACTAACCAGGACCAACCCTGAATAGCTTCTGAGGGCTGACTTCAAGCTCTGTCCTGTCCTCTAGGGGGCGTACACCCAGTAAAAACCTGAATTGGCCGAAAGACTCAAGAAAGGCAATCTGTCTTTGAGAGGGTTTGGACTCTGCTCACAAGGACTTATTGTGGTAATCAGGGGTGGAATTCCAGCAGGACCCTCTCTGCATATTAGACCACCACCACCCCGATGTAGCCAATCCTCCAAGAGCTTACAAAAAAAAGAGCCTTGTAAGCTCTTGGAGGATTGGCTACCTCAGGGGTGTGTGGCCTAATATGCAAATGAGCTCCTGCTAGAATTTCACCCCTGGTGGTGATGCATCTCCGTGCCTCATTACCACTGCTGGAGGATGAGTAACAGAGCAGTATTCGAGCCCCGTCCTTCAGCCGCCCAAAAGAAGATCTCGTATCCTCTGCCTAAAGATCAGTCATTTCTCTCATCATACTACAAAGTGTGTCATTAATTTGGCTGAGAATTTAATGCAAAGATGTAGATTCTGAACACTCCAAAGATTGAGGGCAAGATACATCTCGGAGAAGATATACAGGCCAAGATATGCACCCTCCGAGACCCCATCGCTTCACAACACCTCTTGGCTTACAATGCTATTGTCGCTTCACAAACGCCATTCACAAGTTATGTTTGCGCCAATGTTCCCTCTCATTTCCCCCCTGCTCAGCAGAGCAGTTTGTATACTAAGCAGAATATAAACATAGCAATAGCACTTTTACTAATTTAATTAATTTAATTTTAAAACTTAACTAGATTTTAATTAAACGTTTATAATGTTCAATGTAATTTTATCCATTTGTACAATCAACCCTGAACTATGTTGTTAGCCGCCCTGAGCCTGCTCCAGCAGGGAGGGTGGGATACAAATAAAAATTTGTTGTTGTTGTTGTATAACTGCTCCCATCTTCAAGTGGGCAATGGGCGGGGCAATTGGCCATATTGAACGGATGTTGGTTTGAGCGACAGCATTGGAATTGGATCTCATCATTTTCTTTGAAAGCTTGCCGAAGCAATAGCGAAACGTGGGCTGAGTACGGCCGCGTCACGTCTCTCTTCTTGCGCCTGGCTGTACGGAGGACGAAATTTGCGGAGTGCGGATCTCTGTGGAAAAATTTTTGAAGTATTTATTGGAGTAGCACTCCGCAGAAAAGACTCTACCACTTGAACTTTTACCGGCCCCTATATTCGGATAGAATTCGGACATTAGTTTGTTTTTCAGATGTCGATGGGTGTGAACTTATATTCCTTATTGTTTTCTCACCAATTCTGGTTTATCTAATGAAAATTTGTACTTTACTAAGTGTCATGAATACTGTTTGATTTATATCGTATTGATGTAAGCGGCCCCGTGGCGCAGTGGTAAAGCAGCTCTGCTCACGACCTGAGTTCTATCCCAGCGGAAGCTGGGTTCAGGTAGCCGGCCCAAGGTTGACTCAGCCTTCCATCCTTCCGAGGCCGGTAAAATGAGTCCCCAGCTTGCTGGGGGGAAAGCGTAGGTGACGGGGAAGGCAATGGCAAACCACCCCGTCAAAAGTCTGCCGTGAAAATGTTGTGAAAGCAACGTCACCCCAGAGTCGGAAACGACTGGTGCTTGCACAGAGGACCTTTCCTTTCCTTTTCCTTGTGGAGGTTCGTTGTAACCTTTACTTCCTGCTCCAGTATCCACATTGCTCTTTGTTGGTCGCTCAATCCCCAGTTGGGGGCAGGGGATCCCCTGGTTTGGAGACCCTCCCCCCTCCACTTTAAGGTTATCAGATGGGGGAGGGGGTTAAATGTCTGCTGGGCTCTCCATTATACCTTAGAGAGACTGGTCCCATTATGGAGAATTGATCTGTGGGTATCTGGGGCTCTGCGGGGGCTACTTTTTTGAGGCAGAGGCACCAAATTGGCAGCATAGCATCCGATGTCTCATCCAAGTTTCAAAAAGACTGGACCAGTGGTCCAATTCTATGAGCCCCAAGAGAAACTGCCTCCATCCTCCATTATTTTCAAAGATGGGAAGGCATTTAAAAGCAGCCTTTAAATGTGATGGTCAGAACTCCCTTCGGAGTTCAATCATGCTTGTCAACAGGGCTTTTTTTTTTATAGCAGGAACTCCTTTGCCTATTAGGACACACACCCCTGCTGTACCCAGTCCTCCTGGAGCTTCCAGTAGGTCCTGTACTAAGTGCCCTGTGAACTCCTGGAGGATTGGCTACATCAGGGGGGTGTAGCCTAATAGGCAAGGGAGTTCCTGCTACAAGAAAAAGCCTGCTTGTCGCAAGCTTGCTCCTGGCTCCGCCCCCAAGGGCTCTTGACTCCGCCCCCCAAATCCCCAGCTATTTCCTGACCTGGCAACCCTCAACCCTGCACGGTTCCAGACTGCTGCTGAGCAGCGCTTCCGGTGTGAATGAGCAGCCGCTCACGCGCACATCTTGGAGGGAACACTGACCTGCGCATTCCTGAAGGCTTCGTTTGTGGAGGACGGCTGGGACGCCTGCCTTCTCCCTTGGCAGACAGCCCAAGCTCCAGTCCAGATAGCAACAAACTCAGCGCGAATGCTTGCTCTTTTCAGTGACCTCCTCTTCTGTGTTGATATAGCATGAACAGCGAATCAGTTTCCCCCCCATGCTGAGATCTCTCACATCCACTGACATTTGGAGCACTTGGCGATCTACCGGTTCTAACAGAGCAGGGAGGGAAAGGAAGGCTTGATGAGGGGGCAGGGGGAGAGAAATAAAGAAGAAGAAGAAGAAGAAGAAGAAGAAGAAGAAGAAGAAGAAGAAGAAGAAGAAGAAGAAGAAGAAGAAGAAGAAGAAGAAGAAGAAGAAGAATTGCAAATTTCTACCCCGCCCTTCCCTCTGAAGAAGACTCAGAGCAGCGTACAATCTCCCATATCTTCTCCCCCCACAACAGACACCCTGTGAGGTGGGTGGGGCTGAGAGAGTTCTCCCAGCAGCTGCCCTTTCAAGGACAACTCCTACGAAAGCTCTGGCTGACCCAAGGCCGTTGCAGCAGCTGCAAGCAGAGGAGTGGGGAATCAAACCTGAGTCCACACGCTTATTCGCTGCACCAAACTGGCTCTCAGCTTTGATACAAACTCCGGGAATGACCGCAAGCAGAGACAGGTCAAAAACCGGAGCAGATGGGATCAACAATAAAACGCCAAACAGGGAAAACAAAAAGATGGGTGTTTGGCCACGTCAGAAATTCAATCGTCTTTGAGGCCAACGAGGAATGACAAGAAATCCTTCTTTACGCAGAGAGCGATGAAAATGAGGGATTCACTGCCACAGGATACAGTGATGGACACAGGAAGAAACGGCTTTAAAAGAAGATGAGACAGATTCAAGGAGATTAAGTCTCTCAATGGCTACTAGCAAAGGTGACTGGGGCAAACCTCCACATTCAGGAGCATTAGTCCTGTGAATCCCAGAGCCAGGAGGCAATCACAGGGGAAGGCCTCAGCCTCTATGCCCTGCCGTTGGTTGTCCACAGGAACTGGTTGGCCTCTGTGGGACACAGGAGGCTGGACTAGATGGGCCACTGGTCTGATCCAACCGGGCTCTTCTTATACACCTCCACATTCAGTCAACCTCCATATTCAGAAGCAGTCAGCCTTCAAATTCCTGAGCCAGGAGGCAACGTCAGGAGAAGGCCTTGTCCTCTATGCCCTGTTGTTGGCCCTCCAGAGGAAATGTTTGGCAGGATGCTGGACTGGAGGGACCACTAGTCTGATTCAGCAGGTCTCTTCTTATGTTCTTATAGATTTCTGTTCTTAACCTCCTCATTCAGAGATAGTCAACCTCTGAACCCCGGAGCCAGGAGGCAACAATAAAAGGGAACACAGGCTGTGGCAAATCAAATGCGAGACTGTGATCAGGCAGGCAAAAAGGGACTATGAGGAGCATATTGCAAAAAAACAAAGACCAACAATAAAAAGTTCTTCAAATATATTAGAAGCAGGAAACCAGCCAGGGAGGGAGTGGGGCCCTTGGATGACCAAGGCGTAAAAGGATTACTGAAGGAGGATAGGAAAATAGCTGAGAAGCTGAATGCATTTTTTGCCTCCATCTTCACTGTGGAAGATGAGAAGTGTTTGCCCGCTCCAGAACCACTAATTTTGGAACGGGTGTTGAAAGATTTGAGTCAGATTGAGGTGACAAGAGAGGAGGTCCTACAACTGATTGACGAATTAAAAACTAATAAATCACCAGATGGCATACGTCCAAAAGTTCTGAAAGAACTCAAAGGTGAACTTCTGGATCTCCTGACAAAAATATGTAATCTTTCATTGAAATCTGCCTCCGTTCCTGAGGACTCTTTAGCTTGGAGAAACGTCGACTGTGGGGTGACATGATAGAGGTTTACAAGGTTATGCATGGATGGAGAAAGTACTTTTCTCCCTTTGTCACAATACAAGAACTTGAGGGCATTCAATTAAATTGCTGAGCAGTCGGGTTAAAACAGATAAAAGGAAGTACTTCTTCACCCAAAGGGTGATTAACATGTGGAATTCACAGCCACAGGAGGTGGTGACGGCTACAACCATAGCCAGCTTCAAAAGGGGATTGGATAAAAATAAGGAGCAGAGGTCCATCAGTGGCTATTAGCTATAGTATATTACTGGAAATGTCTGGGGCAGTGATGCTCTGTATTCTTGGTGCTTGGGGTGGGGCAAAGTGGAAGGGCTTCTAGACCCACTTGTGAACCTCCTGATGACACTTGGGGGGGGGGGGTTGGCCACTGTGTGACACAGAGTGTTGGACTGGATGGGCCATTGGCCTGATCCAACATGGCTTCTCTTATGTTATGTTCTAACATCAAGAGAAGGGTTCATGCTGTCTGCCCTGTTATTGGCCCTTCAGAGGATGCTGGTCTAGGTGGAACCACTGCTCTGATCCACCAGGGTTTTTCCTGATGTTTTTAGGTAGCCAGAGCATACCTGTAAAACTGGAGGGGTGGTTACTAACTTCTGCCAGTAGTCAAGCCACCAAAGAGGCTAGATTCGAATCCAATAGCACCTCAAAGATCAACAAAATTTCCACAGTACATGCACTCAGAAGGCAAAGCTCCCTTGGCCAGATATGTTGGACTTCTGAAAGCTCATTCAGGACTCAAATCTAGCTCTTCTGTTGCAGACCAACACAAAGGCCCTGTGAAACTATCTTCACAGAAAGCACCACGTTTGGCCGCGTGGAGGGGAAATCCATTGGTAGCTAATGAAAGGAGAGGAAGAGGAGGAGGGTAGGAAGAGAAGAAGAGGAGGAGATTGGATTTACACCCTGCCCTTCACTACCCAGAGCAGCTTACAAATCTCCTTTCCCTTCCCCTCCCCACAACAGTGGCAGGTGGGGCTGAGAGAGCTCTGACCGAAACTGCTCTTGAGAGGAACAGCTCTGCAAGAACTTGTGACTGACATCTGCCGGTGCATGTGAAGGAGTGGGGAATCAAACCCAGTTCTCCCATTGCGCTTAACCATTACGCAAAACTGGCACTGATTTCCCACTCACCTTACGCTGCTCTCACGTTCCTTTTCTCAGCGGGGTTTCCTTCCCATTTCACACTATCTGCCTCGGGGCTGCAACTAGCATCGCCATTTTCGAGCAGCAAACAGAAACCTCTAAAAACCAGTTTCTGTTTGCTGCACGAAAACGCCAACGCTACTTGCAGCCCCGGGGCAGATAGTGTGAAATCGGAAGGAAGCCCTGCTGAGAAGAGGAACGTGAGAGCGGCATACGGTGAATGGGAAATCCGTCTGGCTCTCAACATTAGGGTGGCCAAGTTCCTGGGCTGGATGGGCTTTCCCCCACCATGAAGGTTCCCAACCCGCTGGCCCACATTGGGCCGGTGGTGGGGGTCCTGCCCTGACATCACCAGCATGATGACATCATGCACAGTGAAGTCATCGCACTGGTGATGTCATGCGTCTGCTGCTCTAGGAGCTTCTGAGAAAACTCTATGGTTTTCCCGGACGCTCTAGCAATTTGGGAGGGAAAACTCTATGGTACCTATTGTACCATTGCTCGAGCGTCCAGGAAAACCATAGAGTTTTCCCGAAAACTCCTAGAGTGGCAGGCGTGTGACGTCGGCGCGATGAAAACAGTCCCCTGCCAGAGGCTGCAGGGAACTTAGCAACCCTACTCAAAATTGACTCTCGAAAGCTCAGACCCCCAAAATCTTTTTGGTCTGTAAGCAGCTACTGGACTCATATCTGGCTCTTCTACTGAAAACCGACACGACTACCCTCAGAAACCGTCAAAAGAAGCTCTGTTTCCTAATGGGTGAAGCCCTTGAAGATCCACTGGCCCTTCACCGCTCTGGAGATGTTGGTTGCTAAGCCATGCTCTGAATCATTCAACAGATGCTTCGAAGCTTGAGTATTTGACAGCATGTTCACAGTAATGCGTTTTACATGCATGCCGTTGCCTCCTTATCAGGGATAACTACACGCACGCACCATTGCACTGAAACTTGATCTTGCTTTCCAGTTCTGATGATGTCACCCATCTTAAGCTCCCCTTTTGCCATGAATAAAAATATCAGATGCTGCTGTTTGAGGCCTGCTTTTATACTTGATATATCGAGCGGAGGCGCGAATGCAGCCAAACAGTTTCTTCTGATCGCATTCCAGACCGGCCCCATTATCGTTTCACCAGCTATTATGATATAATACGATTCTCATAACATCTTTCTAGGCCGTGGAGCCACATTACCCCGGTAAGAGATCCCTCCACCGCCCTTCGCAGATGTACAGAAATCGGTACGCTCACCCACCCACCCCAAATTGTTTCCAAAGATTCCATCGCAAAGTAATCGGGATTCGCATATACCTTTCCGTGCTGAGGGACGGCCGTCTGGAAACCGAATTAACATGTTCGTTAAAAAAACAAGCCGAAGCAAACTCAAGATTTATGACTGCCTTGGCGCATGAAATGTTTCACAAAAATGCTCTCCGCGGGAGTTGTCCGTTTTTTTTGTGCGTGTCGCTAAATGGCCTCAAAATACCTGCTTGGGCATTCATTAAATCCAGAAATGTAACAAAATCCTGCAACGCCCCAGGACACAGCCTGGGATAAGCGGTTCTCCATTTCGATTTGCTCGTCTCACTTCAGATAAATTGACACTAATTAAAACCTCGAGCTGCCCTGGTGTAAGCATGCTGGTCCACAGCCCATCAGAAGCACACTGATAATTGGTCTGCGTAAGGTTCATCATGCCATGACCTCTGCCGCACATCAGATTCATGGGATGCCAATCTATTGGAGGTTGGGTCAAATATCCAGCATGTGTTCATACGATGTGCCGTCAAATTGCTTCTGACTTCTTGTGCTCCATGAATGAATTGCCCTCCAAAACATCCTAGTGGTAACAGCCTTGCTCAGGTCTTGAGCCAGTTTGGTGTAGTGGTGAAGTGTGCGGACTCTTATCTGCGAGAACCGGGTTTGATTCCCCACTCTTCCACTTGCAGCTGCTGGAATGGCCACAGCTATAGCAGGAGTTGTCCTTGAAAGGGCAGCTGCTGGGAGAGCCCTCTCAGCCCCACCCACCTCACAGGGTGTCTGTTGTGGGGGGAAGAAGATATAGTAAGCCGCTCTGAGTCTCTGATTCAGAGAGAAGGGTGGGGTATAAATCTGCAGTCTTCTTCTCGGTATTCTTAGTGCTTGGGAGGGGGGCCCCGTGGGAGGGTTTATATGTCCTGGCCCCCCTGATGGACCTTCTGATGGCACCTGTTGTTGTTGTTGTTTTGACCACTGTGTGACACAGAGACCGATTTCCCTCTAGCCTTACCTCGCTCTCCCCCTCCTCTTCTCAGCGGGGCTTCCGTCGGATTTCGCGCAAGCTGCCCCGAGGCTGCAACTCGCTCCGCCTCTTTCGTGCAGCAAACAAGATCCTCTAAAAACCAGTTTCTGTTTGCCGCACAAAAAAGGCAAAGCTAGTTGCAGCCCCGGGGCAGTGGGAAATCGGCCAGGGTGTTGGACTGGATGGGCCATTGGCCGGATCCAACATGGCTTCTCTTATGTTCTTATGTGACACAGAGTGTTGGACTGGAGGGGCCATTGGCCTGATCCAACATGGCTTCTCTTATGTTCTTATGTGACAGAGCGTGTTGGACTGGATGGGCCATTGGCCTGATCCAACAAGGCTTCTCTTATGTTCTTATGTGACACAGAGTGTTGGACTGGATGGGCCACTGGCCTGATCCAACATGGCTTCTCTTATGTTCTTATGTGACACAGAGTGTTGGACTGGATGGGCCACTGGCCTGATCCAACATGGCTTCTCTTATGTTCTTAGGTCTTGCCAACTGAGGGTCTTGGTTTCCTTGATTGAGTCAATCCATCTGACGTCGGGACTTCCTGTTTTCCAGCTGCCTTCAACTTTTACTGCCCTGATCTCAATAGCCCAGGCTAGCTTGATCTCATCAGATCTCAGAAACAAAGCAGACTCGGCCATGGCTAGTATTTGGAAGGGCGACCTCCAAGGAATACCAGGGGTGTGATACAAAGGCAGGCGATGGCAAAACACCTCTGAAACATCTCTTGCCTTACAAACAAGTCTCGCTTGCCACCCAGTGGTGCATAATGCTAAAAGATCTAGAACTTCTAACTGCCAGCCGATCTTAGGATCTCCTGGCTATACTACACACACATACTGCCATGTGATAATTAATTTTCAGCTTGTCCTAGCATTATTATCTTTCTCCAGCGAGTTTTGTCTTCTCGTGATGTGGAGAAGAGGCAGGGCTTTTTTTGTAGCAGGAACTCCTTTGCATATAGCCAATCTACGGGGAGGGACGGTGGCTCAGTGGTAGAGCATCTGCTTGGGAAGCAGAAGGTCCCAGGTTCAATCCCTGGCATCTCCAAAAAAAAGGGTCCAGGCAAATCGGTGTGAAAAACCTCAGCTTGAGACCCTGGAGAGCCGCTGCCAGTCTGAGTAGACAATACTGACTTTGATGGACCAAGGGTCTGATTCAGTATAAGGCAGCTTCATATGTTCTTATGAGCTGACAGTAGGCCCTGTAAGAAGAGCCCTATAAGCTCTCGGAGGATTGGCTACATCAGGGGGGTGTGGCCTAATATGCAATGGAGTTCCTGCTACAAAGAAAGCCCTGAGAAAAGGAAGGCCTGTGGCTCAGCAGTAGAGCATCTGCATGGCATGCAGAGGGTCCCAGGTTCAATCCCCAGCATCTCCAGCTGGAAGGACCAGAGTAGATGATGCGAAAGACCTCTGCCTGAGACCCCGGAAAAGCGCTGTGAGTCTACAATACTGAACTTGATGGGGAGAAGTCATGGCTCAGTGGAAGAGCCTCAGCTAGACATGCAAAAGATCCCAGGTTCAATCCCTGGCATCTCCAGTTAGAAATACTAGGCAGGAGGTGATGGGAAAGACCTCTGCCAGAAACCCTGAAGAGCTACTGCCGTCTGAATAGATGATACCGATCTTGGTGGAACAGGGGTCTGATTCAGTATATATCAAGGCAACTTCATGTGCATTCATGTGATGCAAATGCAACTTGGAACGTAGGACGAAGGTAAGAATCAGATCTGATAGGTGTAGCAAGGATTGCTACAAGAACGGAGGAGGCGAATAGGAGGGGTCTGTAACGCACATCTTCATCCTGAAGGTGAGCATTACGAGTTGAGTTGGGCTGCTATTTCCGAGCACAGGAAATATGAGCTTGGACAGCATCTCTAAAACAGCATGTGGTGTTCTCTTCAGAGAAAAGCCAAGCCATGAACCGCTGAAAGTTAAAATAGCTTCCTATTATAGTTTCAGAGGGACATGCACAGCTGGTTTGTTTTGGAGTTGTTGGGATTTTTTTTTAAACAATTTCTCCATAACAAAATGATGGCGAGCGCCAAGATTCACAACGCCGGGCAGGTTTCTGCATAACCCCGCAGATCAGTAGAAACATCTGGAGACTCGGGGAGCGGGAGAGTGAACGGCCGTAATTATTGCGCCATATGTTACCACTCACGTTTGGGAATTCCTAACAAAGTAGGAAACAATTATGCCAAAAGATTCTCGACGTGCGTTTAGTCCTCGTTATCAAATTCATGGAACCTTTTCAACACTCAAGACGGTAGAGAGGTGGCAAAATGTCAGCGTGACGTCCCGCTTTCTGAACTAGCGATTTCGATGCTTCTAAAACCGGACGGGCTGCATTATACTTAACAGGCAGGGGACAGGTTACTTCATACCCTTCTAAATGATGGAAAGAAAATAAGCCAACTGTGAAAAAGCTCAAAATAGAGAATTGCCTGCCATCCCCCTGTTCCTGAATGCCACATACTCTAAACAGGCACAAAAATATTTTTTTAAAAAAAAAAAAAATTAAACATTTTGATGCTACTTTTCCATCTGATTATTGTCCCCAGCATTCCCTGATCATGCATTGATGGTCAACCTTCTATTTTGTAGGGCCCCACCGTCTAAACAAAATCACCCACAGATAGGGCTTTCAATCCCCAGGTGGGGGCAGGGGATCCCCCAGTTTGAAGGCCTTCCCCCCGCTTCAGGGTCATCAGAAAGTGTGGGGGGGGGAGGAAATGTCTGCTGGGAACTCCATTATTCCCTATGCAGACCAATTCCCATAGGGTTTAACGGAAAATTGATCCTTGGGTATCTGGGGCTCTGGTGGGGCTATTTATTGAGATAGAGACACCAAATTTCCAGCATAGCATCCGGTGCCTCTCCTTAAAACACCCTCCAAGTTTCAAAAGGATTGGACCAGGGAGTCCAATTCTATGAGCCCCCCAAAAAGGTGTCTTATCCTTCATTATTTCTAACATAGGGAAGGCATTTAATGTGATGGCCAGAACTCCCTTTGGAGTTCAATTGTGCTTGTTACACCTTTGCTTCTGGCTCCACCCACAATGTCTCTTGGCTCCACCCCCAAAGTCTCCTGGCTCCATCCTCAAAGTCCCCAGATATTTCTTGAATTGGACTTGGCAACGCTTCCCACAGAGCTTCCCCCAGAAATTATCTAAATAATAATAATAAACTTTTATTTATATCTCGCCCTCCCCACCAAGGCAGGCTCAGGGTGGCTAACAAGACATGGCATAACCATGATACAATAAAACAATATATAACATAATTAATAATTTAAACAGTAAAACCAATAAAACAGAATAACATTATAGTATAATCGACTTGTGTATAAGATGGCTCGGTGTTGTTGATGTTATCAGGGTTCTGTCTTAAAAAGCTAGCTGGAAGAGGACAGTTTTGCAGGCCCTACGGAATTGGTTAAAATCCCGCAGGGCCCGCACCTCTTCCGGCAGTTGATTCCACCATTGGGGGGCCATTGTAGAGAACGCCTGTTCTCTGGTAGTTTTTAGTTTGGTTTCTTTTGGCCCAGTGATTTCGAGAAGATTTTTTGAGCTTGATCGTAGTGCTCTCTGGGGAACAGAGTGCTAAAGAGAACTCATTTTGCAGCATGAGAAAATGTTTGGGAATTGGGCCCCTACTCTGGCTCAGTCCTTACCTGGAGAAGTGTGTGTGTGTGCACGCGCTGACTGTTAATCTTATAATTTCATATTAATTGTTGACTGCATCTCATCATTCGTTATTCTTCTCCCCCTCCAATAGCTGCACACAGCCTTTTTAGTTTTGAGAAAGAACTGCCCCAGGCATCTCCTAAATGAAATCGTAAAACCACAACAGTAATTACAACGGATAGATAGGTTAAAAACGAGGGAGGGAATTCAATTTTAAAGGGCTTTCGGGGATTTAAAAACAAAATCTTTAACTGATGCCAGAAAGCCTGGAACTTCTTGGAGACGGGAGTTCCAGAGAATCACTTGTTTACTGTAATTGGTTCTGAAATTTGACCAAAAAGCCAACGGCGATTGGGCCAGAGAGACTGTACTGGAACTTGACTTTTTACACAGGGGAATTGACACAGTAAGACAAAAGGGGTACATGGGTCAGAGTATCCATATTACAGATTTTTGTCAGATTCTGAAGAATGAGGCACTGAGAAAGTAGATTCCAGGGGCTGGTTGAGGGGGAGAAGAAACAGTTTATTGTTTCTATTTTTATAAAGTGATTTGATAGTGTAAAAGAGGTGTGCCAGGAATTCTTGGCAGCGGAAGAGAGACCGCGTTAAACGGCTTCTGAGAAACAGGTATGGACTATCCCCCCTTCTCTCACCTCTGCTCTGTCAGAACACATCTCGTCACGAGTTTTCACTTTGACACTGGGGGTGGGTGGGAAAAAAATTTATCAAAGTCGGTGTTGTTGCTCTGGAACGAGACCCACCTTGGCTTGGCAGATGTCAACAACTGCTTCACCGAAAGCTCGCTGGGTGCCCTTGGGACAGTCATACCCCTCTCAGCCTAACCCACCTCACAGGGTTGTTGTGAAAATAAAATGGAGGAAAGGAGAACAATGTAAGCTGCTTTGGGTAACCTTTGGGAAGAAAAACCAGGATATAAACAAATTCAAGTCTCACTCCCATCGGATTTCAACAGTAAGTAATTCCTTCTTTTCCTGCTCCCTTTGTAGCATCCATTTTGATAATGCCTTGAAGGATCTGTTCTGTAAATGAATAGTTATTGTTCCTGTGCTGCAAAGGAAACTAGAGGGTTTTTTTTTTTTTTTTTGCAAACAGGTAGTATCATGTTATCTAATTTCCAAGAACAGCCCCAAGGGAAGCATTGAGATATCAGATATCAGTAGGAGTCCTCATATTTTTAGTGGCCATGGGTGCCTTTAAAATGCTGTCATTGGGCAGAGAGTGCACCCACAAAAATGGCTTCTGCAGGAGGCGGGGCCACAGAGAGAGAGAGAGGAAGCCCAAATGCATGGGGAAAGGGGAGTTAGAGATAGATAGACGCTAGATGATGCTAGATAGATAGATAGATAGATAGATAGATAGATAGATAGATAGATAGATAGATAGATAGATAGATAGATAGATAGATAGATAGATAGATAGATAGATAGATAGATAGATAGATAGATGAGAGAGAGAGAGAGAGAGAGAGATACAGACAGACAGACAGACAAATGGACGGACAGACAGACAGACTCACTGGATAAAAAGAAGGGATACAAATGAAGTAAGTAAAAGAAATTTAAAATAGAATTCCAAACCAAGAACTCGCAACCCCATCCAACTTTTCATCTAGAAGAGGAGGAGGAGGAAGAAGACGATGACGATATTGGATTTATATCCCACCCTCCACTCTGAATCTCAGAGTGGCTCATAATCTGCCTTCCTCCCCCACAACAAACATCCCGTGAGGTGGGGCTGACAGAGCTCCCCCAGAAACTGCCCTTTCAAGGACAGCTCTGCAAGAGCTATGGCTGACCCAAGGCCATTCCAGCTGCTGCAAGTGGAGGAGTGGGAAATCAAACCCGGTTCTCCCAAATAAAAGTCTGCACACTCAACCACTACACCAGCCTGGTTCTCTACACAACACTGTCCCAAGAACAGAATATCTGTCAGCAGCTCGTTCCAGGAAGATAGCTGATGCAAATAAATATCCATTTCAGGATGAGACATTGAACAAAACCTTCAGCTGCACCTGATGGTCGTGACTGGGGTGGGGGTGGGGGTAGGAAACATAAAAGCAACTTATTCACTTTAACGATGCACCTGGTAGGGATTTCAGAAACTGCAAAAGAACCCTCAGTTTTTCAAAGCATCGCTTCACGCTGACAATTGAAATCGCTCTGACCCTTAGAACGAAATCCGATTCCCACAAGACTTGATCTAGCAAGTTTCCCCCATCTAAACCACATTGGAATATCAACTGTCAATACAATCTTCAAATCTGGGGGGGCAGCCAACCAAACGGTTGGTACCAAACTCAACCGGCAGCATCTGAAGTCGTTCAGTTCGGGGCCGCTATCGTAACAGCATGAGGTCATATCTCCAGCCTTTCATCCGTGTTTAATGAAACCCTGAAAAACTTTACCCTCTCCACTCTCACATAAGCCTACAAATCACTTCTGGAGATTAATGGAAATGGGCTGCGCTAATGCACTACTCTGGGGTTTGTTCAGAGCCCGGCCAGTTTTGTTTCAAAAGCTTTTGAAAAGGGGGAAGAAAGAGGAGCCGGAGGAAGGCAGGGATCACTCGACAGGTGGTTGAGATCAGAGATCACAAAGTGCCCAAGGTCCTTCATGGTGACATTTCCCAGGACCTTCTCCTACAGCCTCAAACAGGGGGTGGGTATCATTATCGTAGCAGCCCCGTGGCACAGAGTAGTAAGCTGCAATACTGCAATCCAAGCTCTGCTCACAACCTGAGTTCGATCCCGGCAGGAGCTGGGTTCAGGTAGCCGGCTCAAGGTTGACTCAGCCTTCCATCCTTCCGAGGTCGGTCAAATGAGTACCCAGCTTGCTGGGGGTAAAGAACAGATGTCTGGGGAAGGCAATGGGAAACCACCCCGTAAAAAGTCTGCCGAGAAAACGTTCAGCTAGTAGGCTCAAGGTTGACTTAGCCTACCATCCTTCCGAGGTCGGTCAAATGAGTCCCCAGCTTGCTGGGGGTAAAGGGGAGATGTCTGAGAAGGCAATGGGAAACCACCCCATACAAAGTCTGCCGAGAAAACATTCAGGTAGTCGGCTCAAGGTTGACTCAGCCTTCCATCCTTCCGAGGTCAGTCAAATGAGTCCCCAGCTTGCTGGGGGTAAAGGATAGATGTCTGGGGAAGGCAATGGGAAACCACCCCGTAAAAAGTCTGCCGAGAAAACATTCAGGTAGTAGGCTCAAGGTTGACTTAGCCTACCAACCTTCCGAGGTCGGTCAAATGAGTCCCCAGCTTGCTGGGGGTAAAGGGGAGATGTCTGAGAAGGCAATGGGAAACCACCCCATACAAAGTCTGCCGAGAAAACATTCAGGTAGTCGGCTCAAGGTTGACTCAGCCTTCCATCCTTCCGAGGTCAGTCAAATGAGTCCCCAGCTTGCTGGGGGTAAAGGATAGATGTCTGAGAAGGCAATGGGAAACCACCCCGTAAAAAGTCTGCCGAGAAAACGTTCAGGTAGTCGGCTCAAGGATGACTCAGCCTTCCATCCTTCCACGGGCAGTAAAATGAATACGCAGCTTGCTGGGGGTAAAACGAAGGTGACAGGGGAAGGCAATGGCAAACCACCCTGTAAAAAGCCCGCCAGGGAAACATCATGATGTGACATCACCCCATGGGTCGGTAACGACTTGGTGCTTGCACAGGCGTGACTACCTTTACCTTATATCATTATCATAAACATTGACAGGACTAACAGAGAGTCATTCAAACAGACACCGTGCTCGTGGAAAGCACCAGCAAGTCACAGTCATGTTTTGGAGACCCCCACAAAGTTAACAAGGCAAGAGACAAACAAGAGGTGGTTCACCGTTGCTTTCCTCTGCACAGCAACCCTGGATTTCCTCCTAGGCAAACTAGGCAATTGCCTAGGGCCGGGGTGGGGAACCTCCGTCCCGAGGGCCGTATGCGGACCTCAAGGTCACTTGGTGTGGCCCTCGGGGATTGCTGAACAGAACCGAGCCATATGGCAGCCTTCCCTGGGGCCTGGCTGGCCAGCGAGGATCGTGGGGCCTGGCTGCGCTGTGCAGAAGCCTCCCCAGGGCCAGGCAGGGATCACAGGGCCCAGGTGTACTGTGCGGCAGCCTCCCTGGGGCCTGGCCAGCTGACTAGAATTGCTGCCGGGCCTGGAAAAGTTACTGTCACGGTTCAGTTTGCACTTGATTATCCCAGAGGGTGTGGCCTAATATGCTAATGAGGGTGCAACCTAATATGCTAATATTAGGGGATGTGGTCTAATATGCTACTGAGTTCCTGCTAGGCTTTTTCTACAAAAAATCCTGGACCTAGGCATTTGCTTAGGGCAGCGGACCGTGTGTGTGTGTGTGTGTGTGTGTGTGTGAGTGTGTGCGCGCCAGATTAGGCTCTCCCCACGTGACTTCAAACAGAAAAACAATTATTTGTATTAATTTTGCTGGCCTGAATCGTTCTCCTTTGACGGAGCACTGTTTTTTTAAGTTGATCATTTTTAATGGCCCGCGAATGATGTTATAAATATCCAGACGGCCCTTGGCAGAAAAAAAGGTTCCCCACCCCTGGCCTAGGGCACTGGCCATTCGGCACCCCCATGTGAATTGGTGATGTTATCAGTACGGGGGGGGGAGAGGTGGGGGGGTGCCAAAAGTTAGCCTTGCGTAGGGTGCCAGACAGTCCAGGATCAGCCCTGCTTGGTAGTTTCCCATCCAAATACCAACCAGGGCCCATTCTGCTTAACTTCCCAGATTTAATGAAACCAGGTGAGCCTGGCCCAGCCAAGGCAGGAGAGATAAACAGGTGGTTTTCCATTGCCTGCTTCTGCTTAGCAACCCTAAACTTCCTTGGTGATCTCCCATGCAAAAAAAGAGCCTTGTAAGCTCTTGCAGGATTGACTACATCAGGGGTGTGTGGTAGGGTTGCCAAGTCCAATCCCAGAAATATCTGGGGACTTTGGGGGTGGAGCCAGGAGACTTTGGGGGTGGAGCCAGGAGACACTGGGGTGGAGCTAGGGGGAAACGGCGCCGGGGAACGTGGCGAGCCGCCGCGTCTCGGAGCGGGCGACGCCGCTGTGCGGCTGCCGCCTCTTCTCCGCTCGCCGTGGCTGCTCCAGAGCAGCTGCGGTGGGGCAGGGGGGCGGCAGCGGCGTGGCAGCCTCGCCCGCTCCGCCTCTGGGGTGGAATCGGGGGGGTGGAGGCGGGCCGGGGGCATGGCAAGCCGCGAGTCCGGGTCCTAGAAGGGCCCGGATTCACAGCTTGCCATGCTCCTGGCCTGCCTCCGCCCTTCCCTTCTCTGGTTTTGCCTGCGCTGCTGCCGCCTCTTGGCTGCTCCTCCAAAATGGGCTCAGCCTGGGCCCATCTCGGAGGAGCAGCTGCGGTGGGTGGGGAGGAGGTGGCAGCGGCGCGGCGGCCTTGCCCGCTCCAGGATGGGGCGGCTCGCCATGCTCCTCAGCGCCATTTCCCCCCTCCCTCCGCTTCCGTTTTTTGGGGGAGCGGGGGAAGAGGGTGGAAATCCTGGGGTCCCCCGCCAGGGCGGGAGGGTTGGGAAGCCTTGTGTGTGGCCTAATATGCAAAGGAGCTCCTGCTAGAATTCCACCCCTGTTTGTCTCTAAGGAGCTGTGGACTCAAAACCAGCTATATTTAGGCAGAAGACTTCATGCTTTATCATGAATGGGGAAAGTCAGGCAAAGTTCAACCCATAACGCTCATGGGAGAGTTGACCTGGCAGACACTGGATTGAAACAACACATTTCCAGAAACGCGATGGGATCCAAATGCATTTATTTAGAAGTGGCCAACAGATGCAGTTGCATGCTAACGTATTCCCCGAAAGGAGGCGGGGTATTTACGGGTCTTACGATGTTTACCATTTCCAGGACAACTGCAATAGTAACAGATGGCCAGGAAGCAGACAGACCAGCTCCGGATTGAGTTGAACCGAGGCCTCATATTTTAACACAGCCCCAGCGCACGGCATTTCCCCGATGGGTCGTTCGCAAAGAAGAATTAATACGGCCAAAAAAGGAGAGGAAAGATTTCGAGACATTCCCGGCTGTTTCGACGACCCTCTGCTTTTGCAGAGGAAGAGCTATTGTTATTGCTTGCTGGATGCCGACACAACGGCTGTGGAGCACAGCCAGCGCCGGCCTGGGGACACGTGGTGCCCCAGGCAGGCCCCCCACTGCTGCCCTCCTTCCCTTCATCCCCTGCCCTGCAAAGGCTGGTCCTTACCTCCCCACCCCTCACCGCCGCCCTCCTTCCCTTCCCGGCTTTGATGCGGCTGGCACGGTATCTTATCTTTTGAAGAAGAAGACAACTGTAGATTTATACCCCGCCCTTCTCTCTGAATCAGAGACTCAGAGCAGCTGACAATCTCCTATATCTTCTCCCCCACAACAGACACCCTGTGAGGTGGGTGGGGCTGAGAGAGCTCTCCCAGAAGCTGCCCTTTCAAAGACAACTCCTACGAGAGCTATGGCTGACCCAAGGCCATTCCAGCAGCTGCAAGTGGAGGAGTGGGGAATCAAACACGGTTCTCCCAAGTAAGAGTCCACACACTGGACCACTACACCAAACTGGCTCCCCAGGGTAAGAGTCCACACACTTGACCACTACACCAAAAGAGCCCGCAGGAGAAGAATTCGCTCCCCCTCCTTCCCAGAATCGGATGTGAGGGGGAGCAAAGTCTCTTCTTGCGGGCTCTTCAAACAATTAGAAGCCACGCCAGCCCCATCGAGGTCAGTAAGGAGCAGCTGCGGCGGACGGCGACTGAGCATGTCACCGGAGCGTGATGGAGCACGAAGGGAAAGGAAGGAGGGTGGCGAGGAAGTGAGGGAGGGTGGCAGCGGCGGTGAGGAGGGAGGGAGGGAGGCAGGCAAACTAGGCATTTGCCATAGGTACCGGCGAGGGAGAGAGCCCAATCTGGCACACCACACCTCCTGGCGCCCTACGCAACCACCTAGTTTGCCTAGTGGGTGAGACGGCCCTGATCGCAGGCATGTAAAGGAAGCCTACCGTAGCTGTTTTGCATGGAGTGTAGCATCGCTTAGATAGGGGAGGCCAACTTGTAGATGGAAATCTCCAGGAATTACAAATCCAGAGAAGATAATCTGCTGCTGCAAAACAGTCCAGTCCGGTAGCACCTCTAATGGCTTTTATTGCAGCATAAGCTTTTGAGAAACACAGCTCTCCATGTATCTGACCAAGAGAGCTGTGTTTCTCGAAAGCGTACGCTACAATAAAATTTGTTAGTCTTAAAGGTGCTACTGATCTCTTTGCTATTTTTCGGCATTACAAATGCATCTCGACTTCCGGCAAGATGTCAGCGACCTAACGCCGTCTTTCAATCGCTCCAGGGTTTTATCTGCCTTCCTTTTTAGACGTTTAAGATATTTTACCTGGCTACAACTGGAACAATCAGATTGACTTACATGACAAAAGATCTCTCGACAATGGAGGGGACGTGGCTCCTTTGTAGAACATCTGCTCTGAATGTAGAAGGTCTCAGGTTCAGTCCTTTGCCTTCAGTTGAAAGGACCAGGCAGGAGGTGATGTGAAAGGCCCCTTCCCGAGAACTTGGAGAGCTGCTGCCAGTCTGAGTAGGCAATACTGACTTTGATGGACCGAGGGTCTGATTCAGGTCCTTTTTTTAAAAGCAAGAACGCAGTTCTGGCTGGCTTGGCATCAAGGGGTATGACCTAATATGGAAATGAGCTCCTGCTAGGCTTTTTTGTAGAAAAAGCCCTGTGTGAAACAATGGTGATGTCAGGGGGGTGACCTAATATGAAAATGAGCTCCTGCTAGGCTTTTTTGTAGAAAAAGCCCTGGGTGAAACAATGGTGATGTCAGGGGGTTGACCTAATATGGAAATGAGCGCCTGCTAGGCTTTTTTGTAGAAAAAGCCCTGGGTGAAACAATGCTGATGTCAGGGGGGGTGACCTAATATGCAAATGAGCTCCTGCTAGGCTTTTTTGTAGAAAATCCCTGAGTGAAACAATGGTGATGTCAGGGGGTATGGCTTAATATGCAAATGAGCTCCTGCTAGGCTTTTTTGTAGAAAAAGCCCTGTGTGAAACAATGGTGATGTTGGGGGGTGTGACCTAATATGCAAATGAGCTCCTGCTGGGCTTTTTTGTAGAAAAAGCCCTGTGTGAAACAACGGTGATGTCAGGGGGGGTGGCCTAATATGCAAATGAGCTCCTGCTGGGCTTTCCCCCCCCCCTTGCAAAAAAAAGGCCCGGGGTCTGATTCAATATAAGGCAGTTTCATGTATTCATGTTCACTTGAGATCACTTCCCCTGAAGAAGAAAAGGAGCTTTGAAGAGTGGGCTCTATGGCATTTTCCTGCGGTCCTTCATCAGACCCCACCTGCAAATCTCCAGGAAATTCCCAACCTGGAGCTGGCCACTCTTCGCCCATCACCACGTGTCAGATTTTCCAAGGTGCCCCGAAGAACTCCAGCGGTCTTAAGAGACTTGTCAGATGTACTTGCGGTCCTCAAGGTGCCAGTTTGGTGGAGTGGCTAAGTCTGCAGACTCTGATCTTGGAGAACCAGGTTTGATTCCCCACTCCTCCACTTCCAACTACTGGGTCTTGGGAATTCAGAGAGGTGGCTTCATAGTGCTTGCCTCTGCATCCCAGCCCTGATATCCCTTGGTGGTCTCCTATCCAGGAGTGGAATTCTAGCAGGAGCTCCTTTGCATATTAGGCCACACGCCCTGCTGTAGTCAATCCTCTAAGAGCTTATGAGGCTCTTTTTTGTAAGATCTTGGAGGATTGGCTACATCAGGGGTGTGTGGCCTAATATGCAAAGGAGCCCTGCTGGAATTCTATCTCTGGACCCTGTACTAAGAGCCCTGTAAGCTCTTGGAGGATTGGCTCCATCAGGGGTGTGTGGCCTAATATGCAAAGGAGCCCTGCTGGAATTCTATCTCTGGACCCTGTACTAAGAGCCCTGTAAGCTCTTGGAGGATTGGCTACATCGGGGGTGTGGCCTAATATGCAAAGGAGCTCCTGCTAGAATTCCACCCCTGCTCCCATCCAAGCACTTGCCAGGATTGGCCCTGCTTAACTTCTGAGATCTGACGAGATCGGAGTAGCCTGTGCTATACAGATCAGGGCTCCATCATCCCTTCCTTTCAGTTCCCCCATCTTATTTTGCTTCAATCTGGTTTGAAGGCAATCGTTCCCATGAGGGCAGAATGACAATGATGTCTTCGTGATCCCGCAACTGGAAACGATTAAAATAGAAGCTTCAAGCGCCGTTAATCTCCAAAATGAAACAGGGTATCAAACAGAATTGTCTAACAGGTGGAGACAAGGGGGAAGGGGGAGAAGGATAGAGTCTATGCCATGAGAAAGGAACCCTGTTGCAGCTGGTACTTGGGAAGTAATAACTTGCAGCTGGGATGCAGAACAGCTGGATGAGCTCTGGAGAGGTGCGTGGGGATTGTCTAACCATCTGCCAGGCCGCCAACTCAAAAATAGTTCATTCAAAGCCCGCTGCAATTCACAGTCGGTCAGTAATTCTTGCTTCAGCCTGATAATTAAGTCTCTGGGACGGGAATGTTTGTGCAAAAGTCCCAGGACGGATATCAATACTGTCAGAATTGTAGCAGCTAAGGTTAAGCGGGCCAAGACAAGACAAGAGTTGCACTACAGAAATGGACTTCGGCGTCCGAGCCAAGAAGCTGGGGGGCTCACAGAAAGCACCGGGCACGCGTGACTTCGCCCGAGTCTTCTCAGCAGATGAAGCAATGACTTTGAAAAGCATCACAGCCAAAACAGTGTCTGCGGTTTGAAACTAACATTTAAAACATCGGTTATCCTCTCTGCTTCCCACACACACACACACTCACAAAAAATGCTGTTCTTCTGGGGCTTGATACTTTTTAAAAAAATGCAACATAGAATCATTGAATCAGAGAGTTGGAAGGGGCCTCCAGGGCCATCTAGTCCAACCCTCTACACAATGCAGGAAACTCACAAACACCTCCCCCTAAATTCACAGGATCTCCAATGCTGTCAGATGGCCATCTAGCCTCTGTTGAAGAACCTCCAAGGAAGGAGAGCCCACCACCTCCCGAGGAAGCCTGTTCCACTGAGGAACCGCTCTAACGGTCAGGAAGTTCTTCCTAATTAGGGTTTGTAGAATCTTTCGAGATCAAGTGCCGTGTTCGGCTGGAGAAAGTTTTTCTTTCAGACGTTTCGTTCTCAGCTGCGGAGAACATCCTCAGTGGCGTTGCAGCCGGAGCAGGCGCTTTGAGACCACGTCATCCACTTTGAAAGAACTGAAGTCTTTCTACGCCTGAACAGAGAAGCTATTGAGATTTACAAACACCAGCACAATTTTAACAGAAAGGAAGAAGGCATTTTCATCCACCAATCTTGGTACCCAGCTCTGCAAAACTACCTACAGACTATAAATTGCAGATAGTCTCAGAACAACCAGCAAATTCCACAGAACAATCAGCACAGTCAACAACCATCTTCCTTATCTTCAAACCCCTTCCAACCCTCCCAGCAATTAACACAGAACAATGGTCACACCAAACAATGGGCACATCCACAAACCAATTGCCCTTTCATCACACCCCCTCCAGCCTAGAAATAGCAGCTCTCCAGCAGCCCTGGCCCCACTCAATGCACAGCAGCCAAGAAGTTCTGAGCGCCTGCTCCAGCTGCAATGCCACTGAGGATGTTCTCCGCAGCTGAGAACGAAACGTCTGGAAGGAAAACTTTCTCCAGTAGAACACGGCACTTGATCCCGAAAGATTCTACAAACCCTAATGATGTTACCAGCCGTGAAAACCTGAAATCTTTGATAAGTTCTTCCTAACATTGAACTGGAAACTCTTTTGTTTTCATTTCAACCCATTGGTT
The DNA here is from genome assembly GCF_032191835.1 of Heteronotia binoei. Taxonomy (NCBI): domain Eukaryota; kingdom Metazoa; phylum Chordata; class Lepidosauria; order Squamata; family Gekkonidae; genus Heteronotia; species Heteronotia binoei. Next base: position 40,180,561 of record NC_083241.1, read on the forward strand.
CTGGTCCTACCTTCTGGGGCCACAGAAAACAATTCCAACCCATCCTCTATAGGACAGCCCTTCAAGAACCAGCCTTCGACTACTAGCTGACTGCTTCAGAACAATTACAGCAGCTTGCAAACTGTGACGTCCGTGCGAAGCCAGGTTATAGAAATTGGCATCTTCCTTTCTCACACCAAGTGCCTTTTAAAAAAAAAACATCTATTGCTTTCTTGATGGACTCCCTGAAAGGACAAAGAGCAGCTTGCTGGTCACTGCAAGACAGCACAGTTTCTGTTGTTTCCCAGTCGAAGTCCAAGCAGGGGCACAATTGCGTGGAACCTTTCCTTTGCTTTAGAAACAAAACTGGAAAGTCATCTCGGAAGGCTGTAAACCTAAAGCCAGTTTGGTGTTAGTGCTCGGACTTGTATCTGGGAGAACTGGGTTTGATTCCCCACTCCTCCACATGCACCTGCTGATGTGACCTTGGGTCAGCCACGAGTTCTCTCAAGGCTGTTAAGAACATAAGAGAAGTCATGTTGGATCAGGCCAATGGCCCATCCAGTCCAACACTCTGTGTCACATGGTAGCCAAAAAACCGGGTGCCATCAGGAGGTTCACCAGATGGGCCAGGACTCTAGAAGCCCTCCCACTGTGCCCCACAAGCACCAAGAATACAGAGTATCACTGCCCCAGACAGACTTCCATCAATATGCTGTGGCTAATAGCCACTGATGGACCACTGCTCCAGATAAGAACATAAGAGAAGCCATGTTGAATCAGGCCAATGGCCCATCCAGTCCAACACTCTCTGTCACACAGTGGCCAAAAAAACAGGTGCCATCAGGAGGTCCACCAGTGAGGCCAAGACACTAGAAGTCCTCCCACTGTGCCCCTCCCAAGCACCAAGAATACAGAGCATAACTGCCCCAGACAGAGAGTTCCATCAATATGCAGTGGCTAATAGTCACTGATGGACCTCTGCTCCATATGTTTATCCAGTCCCCTCTTAAAGCTGTCTATGCTGGCAGCCGCCACCACCTCCTGTGGCAGTGAATTCCATGTGTTAATCACCCTTTGGGTGAAGAAGTAGCAGCTCTGGGAAAGCTCACTCAGCCCCACCTACCCCACAGGGTATCTGTTGTGGGGAAGGGAAGAGAAAGGAGATTTATAAGCTGCTCTGAGACTCCTTTGGCTAGTGAAGGGTGGGGTATAAATCCAATCTCTTCTTCTTTTTAAAGGACAAATGGCAGGGGAAGAGATGAACTTGTGAATTCCTTAGGTAGATAGTGTTTTTACACTGACAGTTTGTGACTCTCTATCACCGCATTGGAAACTCACCTTTTACATCACCTAACGTTCTCACAACTGTTTTGCATCGTTGCTGCCTGAAGCATCTACATTTGTTTCGATGAGATGGGTTCTGGCGCTGCTGCTACAACATTTTTCTAGAAACTAGTTTCGATCCGGTAATTTCTCCATAGGTATTTCATGCGTTTTAAAAGACTCCTCCAAAAACTACAAGGTGCAGTAATTTGCATGAGAACCGACAGAACTTGAAATTTTTACATATCATTGCTTGCCTCATATTGTAATTTAAATTTGTATTGTTTTTGCAGCGCTGACACGATTTCCAAGCAATCGTATACAATTAACTAAGCACTGGTATTCCGGCTGCCCTCTAATCAGAGACACCCCCTCCCCCCAAAAAAAATTGAAATGCTTTCAGCAGGCAATATAGAACTTTGGCTACGCAAAATGAGCAGAGCAAATTCACAAATGTAAAAGGAAAATAATTAAAGCGGAACGGTGGCAGGCGATTTGAAGATTCTAAAACTCTGGATCAAACAGAATGTAAAAACACCCATAGTCTTCCCCCTATAAAGGCGCAGAAGAATCACTCCTAAATGTAACTCATATTCAGCATTTGGCTTTCAACCTCCTTCAAGCCAGACATATTTCCTATTCAGCTTGATATGAAAAATTTGCTTTATAAAAAAATATTCATTTCTCCGTTTGAGTGACCAACCGCTCTCAACTTCTGGCTTTTCATAAATCCTGCGGCTCTCCCGTTCCAATATAAACTAAAATTCTTTTCATTACAAGATTCTAAATTGATAGAGTTTACGGCCCCTGGAATGGGGGCTCGTTTTTTTAATAAAGGAGAAAGTTTGTATTGGAGCCATAGCGGATTAAAACGCAGTTAAAAACTGCAGCTGGAACACCGCGGACAAGGGAGAAATAAAGCTCGCATGCGTAACAGGGACACGGGGGCATTTTTAATTTTTTTTTAAAAAAAATGTGGAAAATTATTCTTAACGCTGTTGTTAGGGCTTTGCCGTAAATTATGGGTGAGGTGCACCCTTCCGTGAGCTCCAACACAAACAAAAGGTGCAAAGTTGGGACCCATTCCTACAAAGGACTGTGTTATACAGGACAGAAAAAGAGGCACGGTGGTAGCCGTGCGTTGAAGCCCCCGAGTTTTTGCTGCTGGCACCATAGAGAATGAGTCATTGATGTTGAATTGTGGGAAGGAGGAGGTCTCCAAAGTAGCAACGGCTCGGTTAACACTGCGAGGAGAGCAGCAGCCGGGTTCCCTGCCTGCTGTATGGAACCAATTATCATCTCTGTATAATTACAACATGGGCTAAGCAACTGCTCTCTGGGGAACATTGTACTTAGCCAAAAGGTTGACGGAGAGTTTGCTCCAGCGTAGACGCGCACACAGACAGACAATTGTAATATTCTACCTCGTACAAAAGACTACTTTCTCCTAAGACTGGGGATGTTTTCGAATTTCTCAGCTCCACCGTTTCCACCCGAAAATCCCAGTTTTGATTTCACATCTCCCTTTTGCCAACCAAACCCGTGACTTCTCTGTTTTCTTTCCTCGTACTGAAATTTCCCCGGTAAAACGAATGCATTCTTCAACATTACTGCTGTGCCAATAAACTAGTGTTATGCCACATTATATACATATGTGACGAACACCAAATGCCATGAAGGTTGCATACAAAAATCACACAACGATTCTTCATTGATGTAAGTTTTTAAGTATCAATTGGATACTTACTTGTCCAGGAATATGATAGTTGTAGTTCCTGCATTGACAGGGGGTTGGACTAGATGACCCCAATGGACCCTTTCAACTTTAAGATCAAATAATCAATAATGTGCGTGTTGCCCTTATCTGGATAGTCCAAGCTCAGATCTCGGAAGTTAGGCAGGATCAGCCCCAGCTAGTGTGTGGATTGGAGACCACCAAGGAACAAAAAAGAAAGGGGAATAAAATAAAAAGTAACCCAAGAAATAGGAATTAAGAACCTAAAAAGTTAAATACAGACAAATAAGAGGGCCCAATCTTAAAATCAATAGATAAAGAGCATACAGATTATGCAAGTTTTCAAGAATACATGTATTTATTATGAAATAATTTTAAAAGCAGCGATAGGCCTAAATGTAGGCTCAATAAGAATTAAAACGGTACAGTGTTTGCAAACAGGGCCTTATGTGACTTGACGCATTTTGGCCAAGTGGTCTTCTTCAGTGGTCAAGCACAAAAAATACACATAGGCCTATGTTACAACAATAAAACAAAGTTTTGGTCACTATAGGACCAAGTGAAAATTATATTGTAGCAATTATCAGTGACTCAATGCTAAGGTGTACAATAGAGGCCTCATATGATATCGCTTTGTGTCATAATCAGGGGTGTGTGTGTGCGTGTGTACACACACCCCTTAGTTCTGGGGTGTCAAACATGTGGCCTGGGGGCCAAATCGGGCCCCCAGAGGGCTCCTATCAGGCCCTCAAACAAGTCTGCTTCCTTCTCTCTTTCTCTTGCTTCCTTCTGCATCACAGCTTGCTTTGCCAGGCTTGCTTAATCGCACAGGAGCTACAGAGCAAAGCTGCTATTTTCTCCATTGGCTGAGGGTCTTCCCTTGGGGAGGAAGGGGGGAGGGAGAACTTGCTTTGCCAGGCTCTCTCAATTACACAGCAGAGCTACTAAGCCAAGCCTCTGAGGCTTCTCCCCTTCCTCGTCCCCTGGGGAGGGAGGAAAAGAAAAACAAAGAAGGGAAAGAAACTTAACCCAAAAACTGGAGTAAGAAACCTAAAAGGTTAATATGCAATTAAAGGGCCAAACATTAAAAACAAAGTGTAAAAAAATCATAAATCAGCATACATGTATTTATTGTTCAAAGCTAAAACCATTTAAGGGCCCACCATAATCCTCTATCCTATGTAAAATCATAAAACCTCAATGGGAACCCACTCAACTTGACCTGACGCATTTCGACCTAAATTGGTCTTCTTCAGAGGTCAGAAAGGTAAGTACACATATTGGCTCATAATACAGAACAGAATAAAACAATAGAACAATGCTGGACCACAAGGAAATTTAGTGAAGTGACAAAGGCTTAGAGAGATTCTTGAGGCCTCTTGTTCTATAGCCTTATGTCTTAATCAAGAGCATACCAGGCTCTCTCAATCACACAGCAGAGCTACTAAGCCAAGCCTCTGAGGCTTCTCCCCTTCCTCGTCCCCTGTTTTTTTTTGTATGCCACGTGGTCCAGAATTGATCAAGTAAAGTCAGAGCCTATGTGCCAAGAGTTGTGTGTCAGGGAGAAAAAGAGCCAGAGCTTCTTTTGCCCTGTTCTCTGGTTCTCGCAAGAGAGATACAAAGAAAGCACTTTTTTAGAAAAGGTGTCATTTATAAAGTTTATATCTCTGCTCCCTGGCATTCCATTTTCTGACACACGAGGCCCGGCTCAACGAGGTCTCAATAACGTCAGATCTGGCCCTTATAACAAATGAGTTTGACATCCCTGCCTTAGATGAGACTACAATAATATGCCTTCTTATTTTGGTCCAAAAGATGCAATTACAAATGCATTCTAGTGCTCATGTGTCGTATCTAGCCTGGAGAGACTCAACTCAACCTACTTCACAGAATGATTAAAGGGCTGGAACACTTTCCCTATGAAGAACGGTTGAAACACTTGGGACTCTTTAGCTTGGAGAAACGTCGACTGCGGGGTGACATGATAGAGGTTTACAAGATAATGCATGGGATGGAGAAAGTAGAGAAAGAAGTCCTTTTCTCCCTTTCTCACAATACAAGAACTCGTGGGCATTCGATGAAATTGCTGAGCAGCCAGGTTAAAACAGATAAAAGGAAGTACTTCTTCACCCAAAGGGTGATTAACATGTGGAATTCACTGCCACAGGAGGTGGTGGCGGCCACAAGCATAGCCACCTTCAAGAGGGGTTTAGATTAAAAAATGGAGCAGAGGTCCATCAGTGGCTATTATCCACAGTGTGTGTGTATGTATAAAAATTTTTGCCACTGTGTGACACAGAGTGTTGGACTGGATGGGCCATTGGCCTGATCCAACATGGCTTCTCTTATGTTCTTATGTTCACAGAGTATTTCCAAAAAAAGGGGGGGAAAAACCCCTAGAATGGGAACATTTGACCCATAAAGGTCACCAGGAATACAGGAAAGGTGGAATGTAAATGTAAGGAAGGAATTCTCGGGTACTGACTAAGAGCCACAGTCAGGGGTAATGACTGTGAAACTTCCATTCGAGATCTCTTCCATGGCCCTTGAATCATTACTTAAGAGGCCAGTCATATTAGGATGTCAAGCTTTCACTCTGGGTCTTTGCCAGTCGTATTGTGTTCCCTTAAAGCATTCTGTTAACCTTGTAATAGAGCGGGGAAAATGTGTGACCTGCACGGTGGGAAAGTGATCTTTGGTACACAAAAGACAACGGCTCAAGTGACAAAAATGTGAAGTAAAGATTTGTTAGGGAAATCCACGGCTAATGAGATCTCTCTCCCTCTCCAAGTACAGGTGAAGAAGGAGGGCCTCCACAGATCTATTCCACTCGCTATCTAGAGGAGAAAAAAACTTCCTGCCTTTAGCCAGTTGATTTGTGCTCCTTGTCAGCAGAGTCTTAACGTCCACCCGCGCAAGTGCTTTTACGCACCCTTGGGGAAAACCCGTAACAACCTCTCGCTGAAGGAGCTTTAGAATGTACACGAATTCCCTGCCAACTCGTTGGGAGAAAGAAAAAAAAGAAAACTCTCGACACCGATGTCATACTTTTTAATTAAACCTTAGCAAAATAAGTCTACCATGAGGGTTTCAAAGCATTAGTCACGTGAAAGTCATCAATTTCCAACTTCAAGTATCAAAAAAACCCCTGGTTGAACAAGGAGTGGACTTTGGGCTAGACTTCAGCAAGCCAGTTTGTTGTAGCGGTTAAGTGCTCGGACTCTTATTCGGGAGAAACGGGTTTGATTCCCCCACTCCTCCACACGTACCTGCCGATGTGACCTTGAGTCAGTCACAAGTTCTCACAGAGCTGTTCCTCTCAAGAGCAGTTTCTGTCAGAGCTCTCTCAGCTCCACCTACCTCACAGGGCGTCTGCTGTGGGGAGGGGAAGGGAAAGGAGATTGTAAGCCACTCTGAGACTCCTTTGGCTAGTGAAGTGCACGTTATAAATCCAATCTCTTTTTCTTCTAAAAGAAAACCATGGTCCATTAGCCCATGGAGGGGGCTACCAGGTGAGAGGGGCTCTCACTGGTGATGCACTTATGCTGTCACTACCTGTGCACTCCAGAAGTGATGTCAGCATGTTGGTGGTCTAGCTGTAGGGTTTTGTCCAAATACCAGCGGTCCCCGCCAGAGACACTCTGATGTCACTTCCAGGCACATAGGGAGAGATGACAGGACACTTTAATTTAATTTTAATTTCAATTTATAACCTGCCCTATCTTGCGCTCTCTGACATCCTTCCCCATTTTGGTGCCATTTTTTCCCTACTGGCCAGCTGAGTAGCCACAAGAAATGCCTATATTCCAGTTTCTAAACGTCTGTATCCCAGTTCCTACTTCAGGCCGACACAGCTACCCTCTAAGACACACATAAAAACAATATCATAAAACCATAAAAACAACAAAAACTATCAAAGCAGGCAAGAAAAAAGTATCTAAAAAATGGAATATAGACATAAAATAGTATTTAATTATGCTAAATACTTTAATATCTGCGAGAGATAGGGTTGCCAATCCCCAGGTGGGGGCAGGGGATCCCCCGGTTTGGAGACCCTCCCCCCCGCTTCAGGGTCATCAGAAAGCGGGGGGGGGGGGGAGGGAAATGTCTGCTGGGAGCTCATGATTCCCTTAGTCCCATAGAAAATAATGGAGAATTTATCTGCGGGTATCTGGGGCTCTGGGAGCCCTGTTTTTTGAGATAGAGGCACCAGATTTTCAGTATAGCATCCAGTGGCTCTCCCCAATATACTCCCTAAGTTTCAAAAAGATTGGACCAGGGGGTCCAATTCTATGAGCCCCCAAAGAAGGTGCCCCTATCCTTCATTATTTCCTATGGAAGGAAGGCATTTAAAAGGTGTGCTGTCCCTTTAAATGTGAGGGCCAAAACTCCCTTTGGAGTTCAATTATGCTTGCCACACCCTTGTTCCTGGCTCCACCCCCAAAGTCTCCTGGCTCCACCCCCAAAGTCCCCAGATATTTCATGAATTGGACTTGGCAACTCTAGCGAGAGAGGCAAAAAGGCAGCCCAGAAGATCTGTGGTGAGCGGTCCAAGAGGTGCAGCCTTGGGCTATATAAGCCAAAATGGGCCCTGGGACAGTTTGCTCCCTTTGCTCCCCTTGCCCACACACCCCTGCAGACACACACATGAAGCTTCTAAGCCAAGACATGCAAGAAACAGCAGTCGATTAGCGGAACGTGAGTATGTATCGAATCCAGACAACGTGATGACAAGACACAGCAGCTGCCAGTGCAAACCGCTTATAATAAATAAGCATAGAAAGGCTGGTGCTCTGAACACACCCATTAATGCAGGTGACTTCCTTCCTACCAAGAGTTTGGACCAAACTCCACCATGTCACACTTGCTAATCACTTCCAATACCACAGCTTTGTGCTGCAATCCCTCTTTCTTTTAAGAGTCTGAATGATCCGCTACAGAACATCCTAGGAAGTTGAGACCGATTTCGCACTCACCTTACGCCGCTCTCACGTTCGTCTTCTCAGTGCGGCTTTCTTCTGATTTCCCACTCTCTGCCCCGGGGCTGCGGCAAGGTTCAGTGTTTTAGCGATTTCTGTTTGCTACGCAAAAACGACAATCCTTGCTGCAGCCCCGGGGCAGATATTGGGAAATCGGAAGAAAGTCGTACTGAGAAGACGAACGTGAGAGCAGCGTAAGGTGAGTGCGAAATCGGTCTGAGATTCTTCCCAATCTGATTTAAGAATATCGTAAGAGCCCTGCTGGATCAGACCAGTGGTCTATCTCATCCAGCATCCTGTCTCACACAGTGACTAACCAGCTTCTCTGGAGGCCTTCATAAGAACATCAGAAGAGCCCTGCTGGATCAGACCAGTGAGGGTCCATCTAATCCAGCATCCCATCTCACACAGTGGCCAAACAGTTCCTCTGGAGGGCCAACAACAGGGCAAAGAGGCCGAGGCCTTCATAACAACATTTGAAGAGCCTTGCTGGATCAGGCCAGTGGTCCATCTAGTCCAGCATCCCTTCTCACACAGTGGCCAGCCAGTTCTTCTGGAGGGCCAAGAACAGGTCAGAGAGGCTGAGGCCTTCTCCTGACGTTGTCTCCTGGCACTGGGATTCAGAGGTTCACTGCCTCTGAACATGGAGGTTTCCTTTAGTCACCAAGGCTTGTAGCGACTGATAGACCTGTCCTCCATGAATCTGTATAAACATCACCTGTCACAATCACGACATCATCTGGCAACCAGTTCTGCGTATTAAACCACTCGTTGTGTAAAGAAGTATTTCCTTGTATCCATCTTGAATCTACTGCCCATAAGCTTCACAGGCTGAGAAGCCATGTTAGATCGGACCAACGGACCAACCGATTCTATAACACAGGGGGCTCGATGCAGAGAGGAGACGCGGTTGCAGTGACCATAGCTCTCTTTATTAGTTACAGCATGGTAACGTGTAAACTAGAAGACTGCTGAACTGGGCCAACGGGGCCAACTATATACAGGTCAAGGTTCCTGCGCTAGGATGCCATTGGGTCATTTGAACCAGCATGGGGCCTGTGATTGGACCAGAGCAGCAGGGATTTGGATCCTACTGCCCATTGTTCTTGGGTCCCCAAGCTCAGTCCTCAAGGCGCCAATGAGCCAGGCAGGAATGTTAATAAAGGAGCATATCATGAGTCCACATACACAACAGATTCCAATCCACATCATGGTTCACACAACACCCAACCGGACACCTCCTGATGGCCAACAAACATGGCGCAGAGGCCAAACATCCCCCTGTTCTTTCCACCAAGTACTAGTATTCACAAATCATTACCAATTTCTTAAACAGATGCACCCTCCAAAAACCCAACAAAGCAAATGAACAGTGCCACAGAACAGGAAAACTCTGCTGACAGTTTTTCCATAATCAATTACATTAAAAGAACCACAGCAAATTGTCTTCCCTTACCTTCTGCGAAAGGCTCCCATTCGTAGAATCGACCCATAAAAGGCTTGTTGTTGTATGACGCGCATTGTACCTCCCTGATGCTTCTGTTTTCAGGACATGGCTATTAAATAAATCACAAAAATATTGTTATAGAAATGCACTTTTGTATAAATTCGTGCCTCCTATGTCCTAATGTGCTGGTGGAATGAACCGTCAAGTCATAGTATAGTAAAAGGGATGTAAAGAGTTATCTAGAACCTGATTATGGGATAAAGGAAAACTCCACCCCCTAGACCTCTCTCTTTTTAAGTTGGTTGGAATACAGCAGATCCTTACATTCAGCAACTCCAGTGAGTAAATCTATCTATAACATTGCCCCAGAGAGATCACAAAAGTGTGGACATGCATACTGTTTGTTTTAGCTGCTTTGTGTGTGTTTGCTCACTTCCATTTAGTGGAAGTACAACTGCTGGGAAACAAAAAAGGCCAAAAAAGAGGAGGAGGAAATGAATACTGTATTCAGGGGGACTGCAATGCTGTATTGTTTGGGGTTTTTTGTTTGGAATGGGAAAATCTTCTGACTCCACCCCCAAAATCCCCAGATATTTCCTGAGTTGGACCTGGCAACCCTAGTTGTGGCGTCCAATGCCTCCTGAACATATTTTTTTTTGCTGAACAAGTCACAACATAAGAGCCATAGAGAGAAAACAGTTGTAATGAGCTCCTTTGGGAATCCATCCATGCTCCGTTCTGCCTGCACGTCAGATAACACTTTGCAGCAATATCTGAGCATGGCCTCCTCAAGATAAACTTTTACCCATTGGCCATAAAGAATTTTCCATTTTACTCAAGTGATACACCAGTTTTGCTTTTCTCCCCCTTTCCACGCTTGTGTCTTGTTTCCAAAAATATTGATTTAATTAGCTGTAAACCACTGAACCGTGGCTGACCTGGGGGAATCCAGTAGAAAAAAATATATATATTCTTTTTTTTTCCAGGGATGGCAGGTCATTCACGCGGGATCGTTCCAAACTCTTAGTCAACGCTTTAATTGCTTTTGGGGTACGGTTTGGGTAACCAAGTGTCCCTATCGCTGAACTGCATCATCTCAAGGTTGGAGCAGCTGTGGAAATCTGCAAGTATATGACCGGTCGGAACACTCGAGCGCCCGAGAGAGTGATGCCATTTTCCTGGCGTTTGGCCAACAAGCGGCTCAAAGTGACAGCTCCCCAGAGCAGAATTTCATGACACATTGCAATCAGACAATACAAATGGGAGGAGAAGAGCCGCGGTCGCTGGTAGAGAGGATCTTTTTTTTTTTTTTACACACGAAGGCCCCAGACTCCTTTCCTGACATCATCAGCTAAGAAAGTTCGGGTAACATGGCCCTGGCCCAGAGAGCTCGGGCTAGCTCAGTCTTGAGAGCTAGTTTGGTGTAGTGGGTAAGAGCAGTGAACTCGGATCTGGAAAAATGGGTTTGAGTCCGCCCTCCTACTCCATATTCTGGGTGGCGAAAATGGGCAGTGAGAGTAGTGGGGAGTGCGGGGGAGGCAAAAACGGGCAGCGAGAGCAGTGGGGAGTGCAGGAGAGGCAAAAACGGGCAGCAAGAACAGTGGGGAGTGCAGGGGAGGCAAAAACGGGCAGCAAGAACAGTGGGGAGTGCGGGGGAGGCAAAAACGGGCAGCAAGAACAGTGGGGAGTGCGGGGGAGGCAAAAACGGGCAGCAAGAACAGTGGGGAGTGCGGGGGAAGCAAAAACAGGCAGTGAGAGCAGTGGGGAGTGCGGGGGAGGTAAAAACGGGCAACGAGAGCAGTGGGGAGTGCGGGGGAGGCAAAAACGGGCAGCGAGAACAGTGGGGAGTGCGGGGGAGGCAAAAACAGGCAGCGAGAGCAGTGGGGAGTGCGGGGGAGGTAAAAACGGGCAGCGAGAGCAGTGGGTAGTGCGGGGGAAGCAAAAACGGGCAGCGAGAACAGTGGGGAGTGCGGGGGAGGCAAAAACGGGGCAGCGAGAGCAGCGGAGAGAGCAGGGAAAGCAAAAACGGGCGGCGGAGAGAGCCAGTCAGTCACAGTTCTCTCAAAGCTCTCTCAGCCCTGAGGGTGTCTGTTGTGGGGAGAGAAAGGGAAGGAGACTCCATGTGAAGGGTTGGGTACAAATCCAATCGTCGCCTCCTCCTCTTCTTCTTCTTCATCAGTCCATAGGTCCATCAAGGTCTTCATTGCCTACTCAGATTCACAGTGGCTCTCCCAGATCTCAGGCTGAGGTCCTTCACAGCACCTAACAGGTGGTACTTTGAACTGGATAATGCTAAGGATTGAACCTGAGATCTCCCACAGAGAAATCAGAGGCTCTTCCACTGAGCCACGGCCGCACACCTAAAATCCAGCCAGGTGTATTTGCAATCTCCCCTCCCTCGTTCTGCAGCTATCACAACTCCAAACAGTGATGCTGAGTACATGGAATTCTAATCACCACACAATCATACATACGGTATGTTGTCGTTCCTCTCTTGCTGTTGGATATTGACCAAACCCAAACAAGAATAATGGAGAATTTGGGAAAGTGGTTAACCTGACCTGTGCAACCCTTCCAGATGCTACCAAGAAAGCACTCTTGGGAGCGCATGTTTTTCCTGGAAACAATTATGAGGTTTCTCGCTATCTCTAAAAACCAGGGAAACTATTTGTTTTACCAACCGGTTGAAAAGAACGGTGAGACATTTCCAGTCAATTAAGATTGTCTCGGGAGATCAAAAAAATATTGTTTTACAAAGTCCTAGAAAATGTATTCCCACAGTGGATGGAAACAAATATTTTACCAGCACTAATGTAGTCCAAATAAATAATTTGGGGGCATGTTTACGAGCAGAGAAAGAAATAACAGATTCTTTATTTTACTGCTGTGTCAACGAGCTCTAATGTTACACATCCGTTGGCTCTGCTAACAGTGCAATCCTAGACAGATTTCGGCCAATTAAGCCCATTGACTTGGATACACATATAGAAGGGTTACACTGTGTTTAGGATTGCACCATTAGAGGGTAGCTTTCCACTGCTTTCTACAACGGCAATAGTTTCTCTTGACCTTCCCATACCTCATGAACAGAATGAACACTCCTGCAGTCAAACAGGCCCCAAACTGATATCCCGGAGTCCTTTCTGGACAACTTGCTGATGGGCAGGGCTCTTTTCTGTAGCAGGAGCTCCTCTGCATATTAGGCCACGCCTCCCTGATGTAAATAAGAGCCCCACGGCGCAGAGTGGTAAAGCTACAGTACTGCAATCCTAAGCTCTGCTCACGACCTGAGTTCGATCCCCGGCGGAAGTTGGACTTTCAGGTAGCCAGCTTGAGATTGACTCAGCCTTCCATCCTTCTGAGGTCGGTCAAAGGAGTCCCCAGCTTGCTGGGGGGAAAGTGCAGATAACTGGGGAAGGCAATGGCAAACCACCCCGTAAAAAGTCTGCCATGAAAACGTTGCAAAAGCAACATCACCCCAGAGTCAGAAATAACTGGTGCTTGCACAGGGGACCTTTCCTTTCCTTCCCTAATGTAGCCAATTCTCCTGGAGCTCACAATAGGCCCTGTAAGAAGAGCCCTAGAAGCTCTTGGGAGGATTGGCTTCATCAGGGGGCGTGGCCTAATATGCAGAGGAGCTCCTGCTACAAAAAGAGCCCTGCAGTGATGGCATCATGGAAATTCCCGCTAATTTATGAATGAAGGTCTCACACATGTAGGAGTGAGATCTTTATTCATAATTAACCAGCAGTTCCTGCGACGATGATAACAGTCATCATTAAAGGTGAGGCTGCTCAGGGCCGTATTTAGCCTAGCTCTTCTGCCGTTCTCATAAAGGTAGTCCGATCTCATCGGATCTTGGAAGATGAACAGGGTCAGCTCTGTCTAGTAGTTGGATGGAAGACCACCAAAAAAAGACAACAGAGGAAGGCAGACGAAGGTCATGAGAGGATTGAACCTGAGATCTCCCACAGAGAGATCGCGTGCCTTGAAAGCCCCTTGCTGGGGTCGCCAAAAGTTGGAAACTGAGCAGGATTGGTAAATGGGAGGGAGACCACCAAGCAAGGCTCTGCAGAGGAAGGCAATGGGCAACCATATCTGCTTCTCGCTTGCCTTGAAAGTCCCTTGCTGAGGTCACCATAATTCAGAAACTAAGCAGGGTTGGTACTTGGATGGGAAACCACCAAGGAAGGTTCTGCAGGGGAAGGCAATGGCCAACCACCTCTGCTTCTCACTTGCCTCCAAAGCCCCTTGCTGGGGTCACGGTAATTCAGAAACTAAGCAGGGTTGGTACTTGGATGGGAGACCACCAAGGAAGGTTCTGCAGGGGAAGGAAATGGCCGACCACTTGCCTTGAAAGCCCCTTGCTGGGGCCAACGTAACTTAGAAGTTCAGCAAGGTCGGTACTTGGAGGGGGAAACCACCAAGGAAGGCTCTGCAGAGGAAGGCAATGGCAGACCACCTCTGCTTCTCACTTGCCTTGAAATCCCCTTTCTGGGGTCACCAGAAGTTGCCTGTCAGGTGATGCAACTTCACCCGCCACAAGCTATCTGTGTCTAAAAGCCTAGTAAGCTAGTGGCCGTCGCTACACGGGTTAACTACACTTTAAGCAAAGGAACGCTTCCATTTGTCCACCCAGCGCCCATCAAACTTCATTCTACAAACTCTCCCTGACTCAAATTGCTTTCTCAAACAGCGTAAATCCATTGAGCTTGGCCAAACTTCCCAAATCCTCGAAGGCCAATTGCTGAGCACAAATCAAATCAAATAATTTGGGGGGGGGGGGGGGGAGGGGAGCGGAATTGTTTCTAATGTTGCTCTTCCAAGTTTCTGTTGGATCCCCATCCCCGGTTGGAAGGAAAAGCCATGACGTCTTCTTGGTCTTCACCGTCCAAGGGATCTTCTCTGAGCAATCGCAGTCGGGCGCCGTGGCCACGACTATTTTGAGCAAATCCTTTAACTGCAATCACACACTTGGCCGCTCTCAGTTTCAACTGCAGACTCACATTTTTACAGGGTTTTTTTTTTTAAAAAAAAAAGAACCATCCAGATATCCCTCGCCTAGAAAGTCATATTTATAGAATGTGTGTCTCATGCAAAAGGCACTCGGCTTAAAGAGAAACCAATCAGAAGTTATTTCCATTCGACAAAACCTGGCGAGGAGGTCTAAAGGCTGTCCAAACGCAAAACTTTTTCTGACTCCATTGCACAATTTTTTTATTTTTGTTTTAAAAAAGAAGAAATCTATTTATTTAGATTTGCCACTGGAGATGTCAAATCCCCTTGACCACCACCAGGGGATGAGAGAGATTGAATTGCCAGATCCAGGAGGAGGAAGAGAAGGAGGAGGAGGAGGCTGCAGATTTATACCCCGCCTTTCCCTCTGAATCATACTCAGAGTGGCTTACATCTCCTTTATCTTCTTTCCCCACAACAGGGTATAAATCTCCTTTATCTTTTCCCCCCACAACAGACACCCTGTGAGGTGGGTGGGGTTGAGAGAACTCTGACAGAAACTGCCCTTTCAAGGACAACTCTGCAAAAACTGTGGCTGACCCAAGGCCATTCCAGCAGGTGCAAGTGGAGGAGTGGGGAATCAAACCCTGTTCTCCCAGATAAGAATCCGCATACTTCACCGCTACACCAAACTGGCTCTCAAGGAGGAGGAGGTGTTGATGATGATGATGATGATGATGATGATGATGATGATGATGATGATGATGATGATTATGATGATGATGATGATGGATTTATATCCCATCCTATACTCTGAATCTCAGAATCTCACAGCAGTCACAATCTCCTTTCCCTTCCCCTCCCCACAACAGACACGCTGGAGAGCCAGTTTGGTGTCGTGGTTAAGTGTGCGGACTCTTATCTGTGAGAACCGGGTTTGATTCCCCACTCCTCCACTTGCACCTGCTGGAATGGCCTTGGGTCAGCCATAGCTCTGGCAGAGGTTGTCCTTGAAAGGGCAGCTGCTGTGAGAGCCCTCTCCAGCCCCGCCCACCTCACAGGGTGTCTGTTGTGGGGGAGGAAGGGAAAGGAGATTGTGAGCCGCTCTGAGACTCTTCGGAGTGGAGGGCAGGATATAAATCCAATATCTTCATCTACCTCACAGGGTGTCTGTTGTGCGGGATGAAGGGAAAGGAGATTGTGAGCCATTCTGAGACTCTTCGGAGTGGAGGGCGGGATATAAATCCAATATCATCTTCTTCTTCTTGTGAGGTAGGTGGGGCTGAGAGAGCTCTGACAGAAACTGCTCTTGAGCAGAACAGCCTTGAGAGAGCTTGTGGCTGACCCAAGGTCCCATCAGCCAGGTGCAGTTTGGAAGACTGCAGAATCAAACTCAGTCCTCCCAGATAAGAGTCCGCACACTTAACCACGGCACCAAACTGGCTCTGGAGGCAGAACCAGCCACAAAATGGCTATCGCATCTCACTTTCAGGCACACGGTGAGATCTCCGTGATGCGGTGGTGGCGGCCGCCAAAGCAGCATATTTAAAAATCCGTACAGCCAATCAGATTTCCAATGGCCAGTCAGAAGTCTCACTGGGCAAAAAACCGATCTGGCTCTGTTTGCTTTCTAAAAAATACTTGGCAGGCAACAGAAAAGGTGTTGGCAGGTGCATGGAACCCGCGGGCACCATCCTGGCGGCCCCTGACAGAGGTCACGACCCCCAAAGTACATTAGCCCAGGCATTTTCTCCAGGTGGTCACAGGCTTATCTTGAGAAAACTGTGATGCAACCTGGCAACCAATGAGGCAAGAGGAGGAGGAGGAAAATAAAATTCCTTGGCCGAGAATCTTGAGAGACTCGACAGCCAAGGACACAGAGGGCTGGCGAAGGAAAAACCTCTCTTTCTCTCTCTCTGGCTTCTGGCTGCCGGTAAATCAATCAGTGTTCTGCTCGCTTTCCAGTGAGAGCTGCCCTCAAAAAATTCGGGGAAGGGGGAAGCAGTGCAAATGTCAGTATCAGAAAGAATTTGGCATCCGCTCTCAGGTGGAGCTTGGAGTTTTCTCGGAATTACACCTGATCTTCAAATGACGGAGATTACCTCCCCTGCTTTAAAGGGTGGACTCTATGGCACTATACCCTACTCAAGAAGATGAAGAAGAAGATATTGGATTTATATCCCGCCCTCGACTCCGAAGAGTCTCAGAGTGGCTCACAATCTCCTTTATCTCCCTCCCCCACAACAGACACCCTGTGAGGTAGATGAAGATATTGGATTTATAACCCACCCTCCACTCCGAAGAGTCTCAGAGCGGCTCACAATCTCCTTTCCCTTCCTCCCCCACAACAGACACCCTGTGAGGTAGATGAAGATATTGAATTTATATCCCGCCCTCCACTCCGAAGAGTCTCAGAGCGGCTCACAATCTCCTTTCCCTTCCTCCCCCACAACAGACACCCTGTGAGGTGGGTGGGGCTGGAGAGGGCTCTCACAGCAGCTGCCCTTTCAAGGACAACTCTGTGAGAGCTATGGCTGACCCAAGGCCATGCTAGTAAGTGCAAGTGGAGGAGTGGGGAATCAAACCTGGTTCTCCCAGATAAGTGTCTGCACACTTAACCACTACACCAAACTGGCTCTCAGGTCTTCTCCCTCACCAAACCCTGCCTTCTCTGGGCTCCACCCCCAAATCTCCTGGAAATTCCCAACTTGGAATTGGCATCCCTATCCAGGTCTTTTTTTTTAGGAGGAATGCACAGGACCGCAGTTCCGGCTGGCTTGCCATCAAGGGGTGTGGCCTAACATGCAAATGAACTCCTGCTGGGCTTTTTCCTACAAAAAAGCCCTGTGCACTACCATGGTGGGGTAAGGGGGTGTGGCCTAATATGCAAATGAACTCCTGCTGGGCTTTTTCTTAAATAAAACAAAGACCATCATTGTCCACACTGAAATGAAGTCCTGAGGATCCACTCTTATCTTAGGTGCGCTGCGTTCGGGGACAAAAAATCTATTGTCCATCCGTGGACCAACGGAGGCTAGGTTGCGTTCGACACGAGCTAGGGCCTTCTCGGTGGCAGCACCAGAATTGTGGAATGCTCTCCCGGAGGCCATAAGGGCCCTGCAGGATCTTTCCACTTTCAACAGGGCCTGTAAGACCGAACTGTTCTGACAGGCCTTTGATATCTAACCGGGAGAGAACTGCCACCCGACATCATATAGAGTACTAGGTGATCACCATCAGAAAAGAAGAACTCACTTATATTGTAGTGACACAGCACTACAAAATGTTTTTAAAATCTTAAATTGCAATGATGTTTTATTGGTTTTTACTGATTTCAACTTGTGAATGTTGTCAGCCGCCCTGAGTCCACTTGCGGAGAGGGCGGGATAGAAATTTAAAGTGATAAATAAATAATAATAAATCAGGTCTTTATGTTCCCGAAATGTATTTCAGTGCACCACTGACAATCCCATGATGCAGGACTGAGAATTCCGGTTGGGAAATCCCTGGAGATTTGGGGGTGGAGCCTGAGGAGGGCGGGGTTTGGAGAGGGGAGGGACTTCGGTGGGGTGTAAGGTCATCGTGCCCACCTCCCCACCCAAGTGGTCATTTTCTCCAGGGGAACTACTCTTTGAGCTGCAGTTCGTTACACTAAATAATGCACTTTCCGTGCACTTTCCAACTGGATTTTACCAGTTCACACAGTAAAATCCAGCTGGAAAGTGCACTGAAAGCAGACTAAAACGGCACTATTCTTTACGTGTGATCGCAACCGCTGTCTCCTGGAGATCAGCTGAAATCCTACCAGCCACCGCCTGAAGGTTGGCAACCTCTTTCCCACCCTGTTCCCCCTCCCCCACTTTGTGAGCTAAGGGATATGTGACACGCAGAAGAGCCTGCTCTTTTGTGAGTCCCTGCAAGATGCTTTGCCTGAAGATCCGGTGCATCGAAAATGCTCCTTCGACTGGGACAAAATGCTGCTTTCCAAAAATGCATGCTGCTGTTTTTGACGTCGGGGAGCCAGGGTAGTAATGGGGGCCTTCTTCGAGCCAGTCGCTTGAATTCGTATACAAATGCCGTAAAATTTCCTTTTCTCCCCACCCAAATGATGCAGCTCTTGCGAGTAAAAAATCCACCTGCTGCCAGATGGCAATTTGGATTGGAATGTCTGCCTGATGGAGAGCGCAGGTTTCAGCAACGGTACTCGCAAAAGGCACTCCTCATCCTGAGCTGTAAAAGACTTGGGCCTGACTATACTAGTAACATCTTTCTAGGTAGAGGTGTCTAGGGTTGCCAAGTCCAATTCAAGAAATATCTGGGGACTTTGGGGGTGGAGCCAGGAGACTTTGGGGTGGAGCCAGGAGACATTGGAGCAGAGCCAGGAACAAGGGTGTGACAAGCATAATTGAACTCCAAGGGAGTTCTGGCCATCACATTTAAAGGGACTGCACACTTTTCTAAATGCCTTCCTTCCATAGGAAATAATGAAGGATAGGGGCACCTTCTTTTGGGGCTCATAGCAGTGGACCCCCTAGTCCAACCACTTTTAAACTTGGGAGTATTTTGGGGAGAGGCACAAGATGCTATACTGAAAATTTGGTGCCTCTACCTAAAAAAACAGCCCCCCCCCCCGAGTTCTAGCCATCACATTTAAAGGGACCGGACACCTTTCTAAATGCCTTCCTTCCATAGGAAATAATGAAGGATAGGGGCACCTTCTTTTGAGGCTCATAGAAGTGGACCCCCTAGTCCAACCATTTTTAAACTTGGGGAGTATTTTGGGGAGAGGCACTGGGTGCTATACCGAAGCTTTGGTGCCTCTACCTAAAAAAACAGCCCCCCCCCCCGAGCCCCAGATATCCGCAGATCAATTCTGCATTATTTCCTATGGGAATAAGTCTCCATACGGAATAATAGAGTTCCCAGCAGACCTTTCCCTTCCCTTGCTTTTTGATGCCCCTGAAGGAGGGGGAGGGCCTCCAAACCGGGAGATCCCCTGCCCTAGGGTTGCCAATCCCCAGGTGTCTCTGGGCGCTGGAGGCTTTAGGGCAAGAGTGTCGAACTAATTTGTTATAAGGGATGGATCTGACATAAATGAGATTTTGTTGGGCCGGGCCATGTGTATCATAAAATGTAAAAACAGGTAGCATAGATTTTATAAAAGACAAAGACAAACACAATTAAAGATGTTTTTTTAAAAAAAATTAAAATAGAACACGCTTAAAACATCGGCACTCGTTGGTCTTAAAGGTGCTTTCTTTGTATCTCTCCCATGGGGTCCAGGGAACTGGGCAAAGGAAGCTCGGGCTCTTTCCTTCCTTTTCCTTAGTCACGTCCTTTGTTCAATAAGATTAGGATGTGTCTAGAAAAGTGCAGTGAAACTATAGGAAGTGGAAATAGCTGAGTCAGAGCCATTTTTATCCAACCCAAAATTCAACGGAAACCACACCTTTTAGTTCTTCTTGTTGACTTTGCATCATGGATCATTCATGCTAATTTTGTTTGTTGGTGTCATGCAGTAACAGAGTCAAAAATTAAAATAAAAAGTTTTTTTAAAAAAAACACAACCCTTTCCTGTTGGCTTTCCTCATTGTCCAACTTTCACATGCCTACGTAATAATGGTGAATACTATGGCATGGGTTATCTTGATCTTTTCAGTCACGTAGACTATGAAACCAAATGCCTACACCAGGGGCGTCAAACATGCAGTTTGAGGGCCGAAACAGGCCCCTGGAGGCATCCGATCAGGCCCCTGAGCAACTGGCTGTCAGCTGCTTCCTTCTCCCTCTCTCTTGCTTCCTTCTGCATCACAGCTTGCTTTGCCGGGCTTGCTCAATTGCACAGGAGCTACAGAGCAAAACCTCTATTCTCTTCATTGGCTGGGAGGAAGGAGGGAGGAATAGCTTGCTTTGCCAGGCTCTCTCAATTGCACAGCAGAGATACTGAGCCAAGCCCCTCTTCCTTCTATTGGCTGAGGCTCCTCCCCTTCCAGTCCCCTAGGGAAGGAAAGAAAGAGCCAGAGCTTCCTTTGCCCAGTTCCCTGGATCCCATGGGAGAAACACAAAGGAAGTGCCTTTAAGACCAGTGAGTGCTAACGTTTTAAGCATGTTTTAAGTTTTTTAAAAATATATATTTGTGTTTGTCCGGGTTCTTTATAAAATTTATATCTCTGCTACCTAATCTTAAATAGGTACACACATGGCTCGGTCCAACACAGCTCAGCCCAACTTGACATGGCCCAGCCCAACAAGGCCTCATTTATGTCAGATCCGGTCCTCGTAACAAATGAGTTTGACATCCCTGGTCTACACTGTTAACAACACCCCTCCCCAAAAAAATTTAAACCAACGCGGGCAATTTCAAGGGAATGCAAAGATTAGGAGCCTAGAAAGAAAGACTGAAAAAGGTTTAGCAGGTCTGAATTGGCTGAGCCGTAGGTGAGGCAGACGAGAGCCGAGCCGTAATACCCAGAGAAGGTGAGACGTTGTGGGAAGAGGGAAATTATCCCTTGGAGGAGTGAGAGTAATGAAGTGGAAAAGCCAAGACAAAAGAGGAACCTGGAGCGAACACCAGGAAAAAACGTCTGGGATTTCAATGGTGGGGAGAGTCCGAAAAAAAGAGAGACCAAAATAAAAGGGGGGGAAAAAGGAATTTGATCTAGTCACACTTCATTGAATTTTTAAGCAAACAGGCTTTGGAGGGGGATTTTTTTGAGCACAGTCCGAATTTAATTTTCATTTCTGGAGTAGGAGAGAGAGACCAGCTGTGAGAGCCGACACTTCACCACGTCCCCCTCAAACACCTCCGTTTCAGCCAAAGCGGTAACTGGGGGATGATTTATTATTGCTCTCCATTATTCTTACTTCAGTAACGCTTTAGGGATGCTTCACACATTTGGGTATTTCATGTCCAAGAATATTCTTCTCTTTTAGCCGGTTTGGTGTAGTGGTTAAGTGTGCGGACTCTTATCTGGGAGAACCGGGTTTGATTCCTCACTCCTCCACTTGCACCTGCTGGAATGGCCTTGGGTCAGCCATAGCTCTGGCAGAGGTTGTCCTTGAAAGGGCAGCTGCTGTGAGAGCCCTCTCCAGCCCCACCCACCTCACAGGGTGTCTGTTGTGGGGGAGGAAGGGAAAGGAGATTGTGAGCCGCTCTGAGACTCTTTGGAGTGGAGGGCGGGATATAAATCCAATATCTTCTTCTTCTTCTTCTTTTAGAAAGCAGAAGCATTTCCCCCGCCTCCACCAGTGACGTTTAGAAAAATGTTGCTATGTGTTCTAATTATGCCACTGGATCCTAATTTCCTATCGTGTTTGCCTTTTGTAGGATTGCAAGACACTGGCAAGAAATCCAGTTCGGTTGCTTCGGCTTGCGGAGAGCCTAGCACGGCCCATCGGAAATGAAGCACAAAAAATCACACAAAAAAACAACCAAGCTTTTCTTTAAAAGCACTTGCACAAACCGCGGTCTTTATCCCCCACCCCAAACACACCTTAGAATCTCACAGACCGAACTGCACAGAGCTCAGACTTCGTGTGACTGAAGCTGCCAGTCATGAAAAATGAGTTCCACTATAACTGACCAAAAAAAACCCCAAACCACACACAATAAAAATAGCACGATGAGGAAATGACCTAATGGGTCGAGGCAGATTGAGTTAATTGGTTATTAATTAACCGCCCCGAGCAGAATCCATAGGGGGAAGCGGCCCAATGCTAGGAGTCGAATTAACAGAGTTCTTCTCCCTTGATAAATTATATTAACCTTCTGGAATGTTCCAAATAAAAGGGGAGGGCAGGAAATCTGCAGTCCATGGACACCAGCAGGGCCCTTCAAAACATTTCAGCTAATAAATTAAATTAAGGCCCCAAGGTGTATGCTGGGAGAAACACTAGACTCCCCAGGATCTAACACTGGTCTGATTTCCTATTTCAATTATTGGTTTTTAAATTATTCATTGCAAGGACCCACACAGCTGAAGGTCACCCCCAAATTGCCTGGGGAGGGGGAAATGCATCAACGCCATTCTCTTTCCAATTTTTTTTTAAAGAGAAGACGAGAGAGGTGGGATTCAAGGAATAGTCCTGAGGAGTGAAAGAACTGGACAATTTAGGCCTTTTGGAGCTGGAGTCATATTTGGTATTCTGACACAGGGTGATGGGAGCAACAACAAAATGGCTACTGAAGGAGGTGGAGCCAACCACAAAATGGCCACCACACAAAACATCAGGGACCAAGGTTATCTAACTCATCTAACAAGGTTATCTAACTCAGAGGTGTCAAATGCGTGGGCTGAGGGCTGAATCAGGCCCCCGGAGAGCTCCTATCAGGCCCGCAAGCAATTCACTGTCATCTGCTTCCTTCTTTCTCTCTTGCTTCCTTTGGCATCATAGCTTGCTTTGCCAGGCTCACTCAATTGCACAGAAGTGACAGAGCAAAGCCTCTATTTTCTCCATTGGCTCACTATCACGTCAAGCAACTTAAAAAAGCTCTCAATGCCCAAATTTCATATTTCCCCCTGGGTCTTAGGCTCAAAGCATTGGCCATGAACAAGATCTGAACAGCATACTCAAGACTGCAACAGCACAGACACTGTCTCCAGATTGGACCCCCTGGTCTAACCGTTTTCTGATAACTCTGAAGTGGGTGAAAAGCCTCCAAACCATGGGATACCCTGACCTTGAGGGGAAAGTCTTAAGTAGGTGTTCAAGGCCTACATGGTGGTAAGCGACCCTATCCTAGAGTAGGGTTGCCAATCCCCAGGTGGGGGCAGGGGATCCCCCGGTTTTGAAGCCCTCCCCCCACTTCAGGGTCATCAGAAAGACAGGAGGGGAAGGGAAACATCTGCTGGGCATTCCATTATCCCCTATGGCAGGGGTGGCCAATGATAGCTCTCCAGATGTTTTTTGCCTACAACTCTCATCAGCCCCAGCCATTGGCCATGCTGGCTGGGGCTGATGGGAGTTGTAGGCAAAAAAACAACTGGAGAGCTACCGTTGGCCACCCCTGCCCTATGGAGACCGATTCCCATAGGTATAATGGAGAATTGATTTGTAGATATCTGGGGCTCTGGAGGGGCTGTTTTTGGAGGTAGAGGCAACAGATTTTCAGCATCGCATTCGATGCCTCTCCTCAAAAGACCAGGGGGTCCAATTCTATGAGCCCCCAAAGAAGGTGCCCCTATCCTTCATTATTTCTAATGGAGGGAAGGCACTGAAAAGGAGTGAGGTTCCTTTAAAAGTGATGGCCAGAACTCCCTTTGGAGTTCAATTGTGCTGGTCACAACCTTGCTCCTGGCTCCACCCCACGATGTCTCCTGGCTCCGCCCCCAAAGTCCCCCAGATCTTTCTCGGAACGCTCGATGTCCAAAGTCGCGAGGGGAATCTCGAAGCTGTGGTCCTCCAATCCCACCCGCCTAAGCCACCGTTCTTGAGAACAACAGATAAGAGGACAACTCACATTTGTGTTGCAAAGCTTGTGCTGCTTGTAGGCTCCTGTGCAGACGATAGCTGAAGTCCTCGGAGACGGAGACTGGCCTCGGATGGGCTGGCGGGATCCGGGGACATGAGCGTTCAAATCTGTGCCGTGGAATAAGCTCTGTGACGCAGGGAAGGCCTGGAATTGGGACGCCGTCTGCCGGTACAAGGGACCGCTCACTCCCTGAGGCCTCAGCTGAGGCCTGCGATCTTCGTGGCGCAGGCTGCCCTGGTGGTGGGAAGGGGTCACCGGATGTCCGAAGGGGCTCCTGGTGCCCACGCCCGGTTGGCTGGGCACCTCCCGCGCCAACTGCCGCTGACGTCGTGGCTTGTGCAGCGACTGCCCAGTGTCGGTCTGCAGCGGCAGGATGTAGGGCACTTTCCCATAGCCGTATTTCCCAGGTCCGATGGGGTTTTTATTTCTGCCTCTAAGGACAAAGGCGAGGGTCACAGAAAAAATAAAAACCGCTCAGCAAGGGTTCGACCACCAGGACGTTATCAACAGCTCCCAACCCAGGCAAATTAAAACAAGGACTGTGATACAAAAGAATCCAAGCTGCACGCTCCAGCGTTGCCTAGGCGGAATCTGGCCTGCATTCTCTTTTCTTTTCTTTCTTTTTGTGTGTATTTTTGCATTTGCGTATGTGTGCACCTGGTGCACTGTGAGTGTGTATGTATGCACCATGGCACAGAGTGGTAAAGCTGCGGTACTGCGGACAAAGCTCTCGGCTCACGACCTGACTTCGATCCCGGCGGAAGCTGGGTTCGGATAGCTGGCTCAAGGTTGACTCAGCCTTCCATCCTTCCGAAGTCGGTAAAAGGAGTCCCCAGCTTGCCGGGGGGAAAGCGGAGAGGACTGGGGAAGGCAACGGCAAACCACCCTGTAAAAAGTCTGCCGTGAAAGCGTCATGATGCGACGTCACCCCAGAGTCGGAAACGACTGGTGCTTGCACAGGGGACTACCTTTTACCTTTTTGCACCTGGAAGTCACGGCGACTTCTGGTGACTGACCCTTACTGGGGGCCTGGAGGATATTCAGACAGGTGACTGAATAAAGCCTGCCCCGTTCTCCCGACTCCTGGTATTCTTTTTGAACTCTGCTTTAATGTTTCAAACGATTTAATGTTTGACTCGCTTTAAAGTTTGTCAAACTGTCAACCTCGAGCCAGGTCGAGGAGAAGCAAAGACATATATAACCCCTGCGTAGCGTTGCCAGTTCTGGGTTTGGGAAATATCTGGAGATTTGGGGGTGGAGCCTGGGGAAGATGGGGTTTGGAAAGGGGAGTGGCCTTAGCAGGTACAATGCCATGGACTCCAGCCTCCAAAGCAGCTGTTTTCTCCAGGAGAACTGATCTTGGTCGTCTGCAGATCAACTATAACAGCAGGAGATCTCCAGTCACCCCCTGGAGGTTGGTAGCCTTGCCACAGTCTTGAAGAATGACGAGGCTGGGAGCGCACACTAACAATATTTTAACAAGGCATCCCAAAAGGCAATACGAGACCATCCCTGATAAACAGAGAGGTGCATTTCGAAGGGACTTGATAATACCACAGCTCTTAAATAGAACGACAACATAAACATAGAGACAACGACAGGGCCCAATACGGGGCCATCCCTGATAAACAGAGAGGTGTATCTGGAAGAGATTTGATAATATCACAGCTCTTAAATAGAACGACAATATAAACATAAAGACAATGACAGGAACCAATACGAGGCCACCCCTGATAAACAGAGCGGCGTATCTGGAAGAGATTTAATAATTTCACAGCTCTTAAATACAGGAAAGGAATGGAAAAGGAAAGGTCCCCTGTGCAAGCACCAGTCGTTTTCGACTCTGGGGTGACATTGCATCACGAGGTTTTCACAGCAGACTTTTTTACGGGGTGGTTTGCCATTGCCTCCCCCAGTCATCTACACTTCCCACCCCACCCCCACCCCCCAGCAAGCTGGGTACTCCTTTTACCGACCTCGGAAGGATGGAAGGCTGAGTCAACCTTTAGCCGGCTACCTGAATCCAGCATCCGCTGGAATCGAACTCAGATTGTGAGCAGAGTTCAAACCACAATACTGCAGTACTGCTGCTTTACCACTCTGTGCCACGGGGCTCCTTCAGTGTAGGTAGGAAAGGAAAGGTCCCCTGTGCAAGCACCAGTCGTTTCCGACTCTGGGGTGACGTTGCTTTCACAACGTTTTCACGGTAGACTTTTGACGGGGTGGTTTGCCGTTGCCTTCCCCAGTCATCTGTGCTTTCCCCTCAGCAAGCTGGGGACTCCTTTGACCGACCTCAGAAGGATGGAAGGCTGAGTCAACCTTTAGCCGGCTACCTGAATCCAGCATCCGCTGGAATCGAACTCAGGTCGTGAGCAGAGAGTTCCGATCGCAGTACTGCTGCTTCACCACTCTGCGCCACGGGGCTCTTAAATATTACCACAATATAAATATAAAGACAATAACAGGACCCAATATGGGGCCATCCCTGATAAACAGAGAGGTGTATCCGGAAGATATTTGATAATATCGCAGCTCTTAAATATCATGAGAATGTTCATCTTGCGAGGCAGCAAATATCGTATTTCCGTCATCGCACGAACACCTGGGTGCAGAAACATGCAGTTTCTAATTATTAACGTCTTTATCGCTATTAGTTCTCCCCGCTCTTAACCAAGCCTGTTTTAGAAAGAATCCATTAATAGTTTTTGGTTGTGCCCTCTGGGAACTCTTCCCACAATCGGTTGAAGATGCCGTAAGACAATGCTCTTCTTCCGGCAACGTGACTTTTTGCGGAACCTGTGCTCACAATGATTTCTTCAGGAAAACTCAAAGAACGCCAAAGACACCAGTTCATCAAAACATGCATGAATCCAGGAAAGCACGTTGCCCACTATATCTAGCCACTTTTGAGAGAAGTTACAAGAATTCTGTGTCTGAGCACTGTCTTATGGTATCTTCAAGCAACTGTGAGAAGATTTTCCGCTTTTCGTCATATGAGTCACGTTTACTCCGGAGTCAGGGTCCTTTCTTCAGTCAGCTTCATATCGGAGTAAAGGTAAAAGGTAAAGGTAGTCCCCTGTGCAATCACCAGTTGTTTCCAACTCTGGGGTGACATCGCATCACAATGTTTTCATGGAAAACTTTTTACAGGGTGGCTTGCATTGCCTTCCCCAGTCATCTACACTTTACCCCCAGCAAGCTGGATACGCATTTTACCGACCTCAGAAGGAAGGCTGAGTCAACCTTGAGCTGGCTACCTGAACCAGCTTCCGCCGGGATCAAACTCAGGGCGTGAGCAGAGAGCTCGGACTGCAGTACCACAGCTTTACCACTCTGCGCCACGGGGCTCCTCTTACATCAGAGTACCATACGCTATTGTTTAGAGACAATATTTCATTATTTTGTTTAAAAGTTGAGATTGTAATATGAATTATATTGTGGATTCAGAGCGAATAATATCTCAGTAAAAGGTTTAAAATAATCAGAACACATTACGTTTGGATACATAGTACACCTTGGAGAGCCAGTTTGGTGTAGTGGTTAAGCATGTGGACTCTTATCTGGGAGAACAGGGTTTGATTCCCCACTCTTCCGCTTGCACCTGCTGGAATGGCCTTGGGTTAACCATAGCTCTCGCAGGGTTGTCCTTGAAAGGGCAGCTGCTGCGAGAGCCCTCTCAGCCCCACCCATCTCACAGGGTGTCTGTTGTGGGGGGAGAAGATATAGGAGATTGTAAGTCGCTCTGAATCTCTGATTCAGAGAGAAGGGCAGGGTGTAAATCTGCAGTCTTCTTCTTCTTCTTTGGCAAACTCCAGGTAGGACCGGAAAATCACCTGGGATTACAACTCATCCAGCCTATGGAGATCATTTCTCCTGGAGAAAATGGATGCCTTGGAAGGTGAACTCAATGGTATTATACCCAAGGCGCTTTTTGTAGCGGGAACTCCTTTGCATATTAGGTCACACACACCCTGATGTAGCCAATCCTCCTAGAGTTCACAGGGCTCTTAGTACAGGGCCTACTGTAAACTCTTGGAGGATTGGCTGCATCAGGGGGTGCGGCCTAATATGCAAATGAGTTCCTGCTACAAAAAAGCCCTGATTATACCCCACTGAAGCCTCTCCCCTCCCCAAACCTCACCATCCCCAGGTTCCACCCCAAAATATCCAGGAATTTCCTAACCCAGATGTGGCAACCCTAGTTATTGGGTTTTTTATACTGCTGTTGGTGCAGAGTGTTAAAGCTGCAGTACTGCAGTCCTAAGCTCTGCTCACGACCTGAGTTCGATCCCCGGTGGAAGTCGGGCTTTCAGATAGCCGGCTCAAGGTTGACTCAGCCTTCCATCCTTCCGAGGTCAGTAAAATGAGTACCCAGTTTGCTTGGGGGAAAGTGTAGATGACTGGAGAAGGCAATGGCAAACCACCCTGTAAAAGTCTGCTATGAAAACGTTGTGAAAGCAACGTCACCCCAGAGTTGGAAATGACTGGTGCTCGCACAGGGAACCTTTCCTTTTCCTTTATTACTTTAAATCTGGTTATAATCCAGCAAGTGGATTATCACAGAAGGACCAGGGACAAACGTTTTGTAGAATCCATCCAACACAACCCACTGTGCGGGTTATGTTCATGGCACTGGTCTCTCTTCAAATTTGCACAGAATCCATTGTCCACACAAAACTGATGCCTCAGCCAGTCGGGCAGTCCGCACACCACAACACAAAGGAACAAGCATCTTGTAAAAGATTTTGTCAGGGCAGAGAACGGCTAGGGTTTCCCGTCCGAAAGCTAAAAAGCAAACGAATACGCTGTCGGAATGCATTTTCTTTTTTGCCGTCTTCAGAAAACAAACCCCCCGCGGACACAATTCTAGCTCTGTTTGGGAAAGAAAGAGAGGAGGATACTGCCCGTGTAGCTGAGACCCTTCTGGATGAGGGCCGAGATGGCTTTCCCGATCCAAACGATAACCCCCCAACCTCGCTACTTGGGGGAGAGAAAGCTGACTGTGAGAAAGAAAACTATGGTCTGTTACGGGAATGGAAGATCCCACCTGACAAGGGATGCTTTGTACTTGCTGGAAAAAGAATTTGCGGTGGCCAGGGGGTGGAAATCTAGCAGGAGCTCCTTTGCATATTAGGCCACACCCCCTGATGTAGCCAGTCTTCCAAGAGCTTACAGTAGGCCCTATACGAAGAGTCCTGCAAGCTCTTTGAGGACTGCCTACATCGGGGGCGGTTGTGATGACAACCCTCATCTACGGCTCCGAATCGTGGGTTTTATACCGTCATCGCCTGCGACTCCTCGAGCGCTTTCATCAGCGCTGCCTTCGCACCATCCTCAACATCCACTGGAGTGACTTTGTGACCAACACTGAAGTCCTCAAGAGGGCGGAGGTTACAAGCATCGAGGCACTGCTGTTGAAGACGCAGCTGCGCTGGGCAGGGCATATTTCTAGGATGGAAAACCACCGCCTTCCCAAGATTGCTCTGTATGGCGAACTTTCCACCGGCCATCGAAATAGAGGGGCACCAAAGAAGAGGTACAAGGACTCCTTGAAGAAATCCCTTGGCACCTGTCGCATCAACCATCACCAGTGGTCTGACCTAGCCTCAGATCGCAAAGCATGGAGGCACACCATCCACCAGGCTGTCTCTTCCTTTGAGAACGCACGCATAGCTGGTCTTGAGGACAAAAGGAGATTGAGGAAGAATCGCACTGCTACAGCACCAACCCCAAATCAGACTTTTCCCTGCAGCCACTGTGGCCGGATCTGCCTGTCCCGCATTGGTCTTGTCAGCCACCAGCAAGCCTGCAGCAGACGTTGACTACTGCACCCTTCATAAATCTTCGTTCGCGAAGTCAAGCCGAGAGAGAGAGAAAGAGAGAGACATCAGGGGTGTGTGGCCTAATATGCAAAGGAGCTCCTGCTAGAATTCCACCCCAATTAGGCCACACCCCCAGATGTAGCCAATCCTCCAAGAGCTTACAAGACTCTTTTTTGTAAGCTCTTGGGGGATTGGCTACATCAGGGGGGTGCGGCCTAATATGCAAAGGAGCTCCTGCTAGTATTCCACCCCGGCGGTGGCCCCAAAAGCAACTGATCTATATCTGTGTGTGTAAAGACCAGCTGTGGACATAAGCCGAGGGAGTGAGAAAGAAGATCTCTACTATTTGAAATAATGATTTCTCATAAATTGGGGACCCACAGGGAATTAGCGAACAAAACGGGATTCGTAGGGTTGCCAGCTCCGGGTTGGGAAATTCCTGGACCTTCTGGAAAAGAGCCGAAGGGAGAGTGGGGTTCGCTGAGGGAAATAACGTGTGGAATTCACTGCCGCAGGAAGTGGTGACAGCTATGCGCATAGACGGCTTCAAGAGGGGATTGGAGAAATGTATGGAGCAGAGGAACCATTAGTGGCTGTTAGCCACAAAGTATAGAGGAAACATTCTATCTGGGGCAGTGATACTCTGTATGCTTGGTGCTTGGGGGGGCAACGGTGGGAGAGCTTTTGGAGTTCTGGCCCCACTGGTGGACCTCCTGGTGGCCCCTGGGTTTTGGTCACTGTGTGATACAGAGTGTTGGGCTAGATGGGCCATTGGCCTGATCCAACATGGTTTTTCTTATGTCTGGGGCAGTGATGCTCTGCTTTCTTGGTGCTTTGGGGGCAAGAGTGGGAGGGCTTCTGGAGTTCTGACCTCGCTAGTGGGCCTCCTGAGGGCCCCTTGGTTTTCACACTGTTGGACTAGATGAGCCATTGGCTTGATCCAACATGTCTTCTCTTATGTTCATGTGAGGGACCTCAGCAGGGTATAATGCTATGCAGGGGTGGCCAAGGGTAGCTCTCCAGATGTTTTTTGCCTACAACTCCCATCAGTCCCAGCCATTGGCCATGCTGGCTGGGGCTGATGGGAACTGTAGGCAAAAAAACATCTGGAGAGCTACCCTTGGCCACCCCTGCATAGAGTCCACCTTTGTTTCAATGACGCCTTCCTCCACCAGGAGAACTGGTGTGGTAAAGCGCTGGATGCACACTGAGAAGATCCAAGTTCATCTCTCCGATCTGCCATGGAACTCACTGGGAAACCCTGAACCAGTCTAACTTAGCTCACAGGGTGGTCGTGAGCACGGGTGAAATTCTAACAGGAGCTCCTTTGCATATTAGGCCACACATCCCTGATGTAGCCAATCCTCCAAGAGCTCGCGAGGGTCTTTTTTGTAACTTCTTGGAGGACATCAGGGGGGGTGTGGGTTAATATGCAAAGGAGCTCCTGCTAGAATTCCACCCCTGGTCATGAGGATAAAATGGAAGACTAGATACACAGCTCTGAGTCCCATGGAGAAACAGCGGGATAAAAATGTAATAAACTGATAGAAGCTCTTTCCATGGGGGAAAGCTCTTTTTGCTGAATGAAGGCTTCACACTGAGTTAAATGTACTAGGAGGATACGGCCCCTTCTAAATCTAGCCTAGAATTATTTATCTTTGTAAGAACGTCTGAGAATTTCGCTTCTCCGCTTTGGCTGTTAACCAGAGAACGACATGGGAAAACAACAAATATGTAGATGTCTTTTTTTAAAAAAAAAAGATATCAGAGAAATGAGAAAAGGAACAAAAATGGAATGCCAAAGATCAAAAGATGGACAGTCCTATAAAAAAATTCAGAGGGCTTTTGTCTGGAAACATCCAATGGGCATTTTTATTCCACCGGCAGATTTTCATGTTCTCATAAAGTATTCCCCTTGCAATGTTATATATTGTTTTATGAGTGGCTGGCTGGCGAAATTCTCTTTTTACGGAAGGAACTTCAGAAAGTCTAAAGGGATGTAAAATGTATATATATTAAGCACATGAGGCCAAACAAGGCCCACTCCTTTTGGCTCGGGCCTGCTACGACTGCAGGCAGCAAACCGGTTCTCACTCTTAGCAGACACAATGAAGAAGAAGATGATGATGATGATATTGGATTTATATCCCACCCTCCACTCCGAAGAGTCTCAGAGCGGCTCACGATCTCCTTTCCCTTCCTCCCCCACAACAGACACCCTGTGAGGTAGATGAAGATATTGGATTTATATCCCACCCTCCGCTCCGAAGAGTCTCAGAGCGGCTCACAATCTCCTTTACCTTCCTCCCCCACAACAGACACCCTGTGAGGTAGATGAAGTTATTGGATTTATATCCCACCCTCCACTCCGAAGAGTATCAGAGAGGCTCACAATCTCCTTTCCCTTCCTCCCCCACAACAGACATCCTGTGAGGTAGATGAAGGTATTGGATTTATATCCCACCCTCCACTCTGAAGAGTCTCAGAGTGGCTCACAATCTCCTGTCCCTTCCTCCCCCACAACAGACACCCTGTGAGGTAGATGAAGATATTGGATTTATATCCCGCCCTCCACTCCAAAGAGTCTCAGAGCGGCTCACAATCTCCTTTACCTTCCTCCCCCACAACAGACACCCTGTGAGGTAGATGAAGTTATTGGATTTATATCCCACCCTCCACTCCGAAGAGTCTCAGAGAGGCTCACAATCTCCTTTCCCTTCCTCCCCCACAACAGACATCCTGTGAGGTAGATGAAGGTATTGGATTTATATCCCACCCTCCACTCCGAAGAGTCTCAGAGTGGCTCACAATCTCCTGTCCCTTCCTCCCCCACAACAGACACCCTGTGAGGTAGATGAAGATATTGGATTTATATCCCGCCCTCCACTCCGAAGAGTCTCAGAGTGGCTCACAATCTCCTTTCCCTTCCTCCCCCACAACAGACACCCTGTGAGGTAGATGAAGATATTGGATTTATATCCCGCCCTCCACTCCGAAGAGTCTCAGAGTGGCTCACAATCTCCTATATCTTCTCCCCCCACAGCAGACACCCTGTGAGGTGGGTGGGACTGAGAGAGCTCTGACAGAAGCTGCCCTTTCAAGGACAACCTCTGCAAGAGCTATGGCTGACCCAAGGCCATGCCAGCAGCTGCAAGTGGAGGGGTGGGGAATCAAACCTGGTTCTGCCAGATAAGAGTCCGCACACTTAACCACTACACCAAACTGGCTCTCCATGCAAGTAGATCCTTCCGGGGTACAAAGTGTCACTGGCAGATTCAATGAAAGACAGTGTGGGCTAGTGGTTAGAGTGCTGAACTGAGGTCCAGGAGGCAAGGGTTCCATTTCCCACACTGCCTTGAGGCAACTTGGTGACCTTTGGCCGGTCAAGGGTTAGGTATACAACCCTAACTATCTGGGCTTCCATTAGGGTCACCAGCCAGAGAATGACATGGCAACACATCAGAATCACGGCAGCTAAGAGGAAGAAGAAGAGGAGGAGGAAGATGAAGAAGAGGGGGAGGAGGAAGAGGGGGAGGAGGAGAGAAGAAAGAAGAGGAGGAGGAAGAGAAAAAGGAAGAAGAGGAGAGGGAGGAGGAGGAAAAGGAGGAGAAAGAGAAGGAGAAGAAGGAGGAGAAGGAGGAGGAGGAGAAGGAGGAGGAGGAAGAGAAGAGGAAGAAGAAGAAGAATTGGTTTTTATACCCCGCTTTTCTCTACCCTAAGGAGTCTCAGAGTGGCTCACAATCACCTTCTCTTCCTCCCCTCACAACAGACACCCTGTGAGGAGGAGGAGGAGGAAAAGGAGGAGAAGAAGGAGGAGGAGGAGGAAGAGGAGGAGGAGGAAGAGGAGGAGGAGGAAGAGAAGAGGAAGAGGAAGAAGAATTGGTTTTTATACCCCGCTTTTCTCTACCCTAAGGAGTCTCAGAGTGGCTCACAATCACCTTCTCTTCCTCCCCTCACAACAGACACCCTGTGAGGAGGAGAGGGAGGAGGAGGAGAAGGAGGAGGAGGAGAAGGAGGAGGAGGAGAAGGAGGAGGAGGAGAAGGAGGAGGAGGAGAAGGAAGAGGAGGAGGAGGAAGAGAAGAGGAAGAAGAATTGGTTTTTATACCCCGCTTTTCTCTACCCTAAGGAGTCTCAGAGTGGCTCACAATCACCTTCTCTTCCTCCCCTCACAACAGACACCCTGTGATTTTATGGGGTTTAAATGAAGATACGACTCTCAATTCCACCCTTCAACAGAAACAACATCTTGCGTTATGAAATGCACACCTCGGGTGGGGTGCCTGCTTGCGAGAAACAGGAGAACCGACAAGAACTTTATTGGCCTTCTTTAAAACCGTCTAGGCTCATCTTTCCCTTTTCGCAGCAATTCTCACCACTTTAGTCCAGTTGCAGGAATATAACCCCACTTTGTCCACAAAGGCTGGATGGCCCCAAAGCCCCTCTTTGTGGCCTGCCGGTCTCTCGCGGTGGGGCGACTGGCCACAGCCACAAGGCCACTGACTGCCTCAAAGAAGCCTGGGAAGTGGCAACCACTGAGAGGTCCCTGAAGAACTGAAGCCTGAAGAACTGCCGTGCCTTCCCACTCCCTCACTCCCACCTCCGCCAGCCTTAAATAAAACACCTTTTATTGCCTCGATCTGTCTCTCTCTTCCCTCGCAGCCGTCTAGAGTTTTATTGCTCGCCCTGCCCCCTTTTACAAGCCACTGCCTTCTGTAATTTCAGTCGTTTCCCTCTTTCAAAATATCAAATCAACATTTCAAACATACATCACAATGAATAAAATGCCGGAACGCTCCGATTTGGGGGTTTGTGAGGGGTTTTTTGTTTTTTTTTTCCAAGACAGTCGTGCGGATTGAGGTTTCTTGTGCTCCATTATGCCAACCCAAGGGATGAATTTAGATCTGGCAGTTCAGATTGCAGCTGGATGATTCTAGGGAGGGGGCGTGGGACGGGGAACTGAACTTGTGGCAACGAGCCGGACTCAGATAACCAACTCCAGTTTATTTGGGATGAGAACATACCTAGTGTTATTTAAAATTATTATTCTCAGTCCTTCCCCGTTTGCAGAGCCAAGACTGAAGACTGCTGTGGCTTGATAGGAACCACAGTCTGTTGGGACACCAAAGGCAAGGATGAATTGAACAAAGTTGGAGTCCTGTGGCACTTTTAAGACCAACAAAGCGACATTCAAGCTAAGAGCTTTCGTGTGCATGCACGCTTCCTCGGATACAATGAAACTGAAAATACCAGTTCATACATATAGATAGAGGGTGAGGAGTAAATTAGCAATGGAGGGATGGGTGGAGGGATGGGTGGATGGATGATGGATTGATGGGTAGATGGATGATGGATCGATTGATGGGTGGATGGATGGATGGGTAGATGGATGATGGGTGGATGGATGGATGAATTGATGGGTAGATGGGTGGATAGATGGGTGGGTGGATTGATGGGTAGATGGATGATGGATTGATCGATGGGTGGATGGATGGATGGATGAATTGATGGGTAGATGGATGGATGGGTGGGTGGGTGGATTGATGGGTAGATGGATGATGGATGGATGGATGGATGGATGGATGAATTGATGGGTAGATGGATGGATGGATCAATGGATGGGTGGATGGATGGATGATGGATTGATCGATGGGTGGATGGATGGATTGATGGGTAGATGGATGGATGGATTGATAGGATGGGTGGATTGATAGGTAGATGGATGATGGATTGATCGATGGGTGGATGGATGGATGAATTGATGGGTAGAGGGATGGATGGGTGGGTGGATTAATGGGTAGATGGATGATGGATTGATCGATGGGTGGATGGATGGATGAATTGATGGGTGGGTGGATGGATGGATGGTGAATGGATGGGTGGGTGGATGGATGGATGTATTGATGGGTAGATGGATGAATGGGTGGGTGGGTGGATGGATGATGGATTGATCGATGGATGGATGGATGAATTGATGAGTGGATGGATAGATGATGGATTGATGAATGGATTGATGGGTGGATGGATGACGGATGGATGGATGAATTGATGGGTAGATGGATGATGGATTGATCAATGGGTGGATGGATGATGGATGGATGAATTGATGGGTAGATGGATGAATGGGTGGATGGATGGGTGGATGATGGATTGATCAATGGGTGGATGGATGAATTGATAAGTGGATGGATGGATGATGGATTGATGAGTGGATTGATGGGTGGATGGATGTATTGATGGGTAGATGGATGAATGGGTAGATGGATGGGTGAGTGGGTGGATGGATGATGGATGGTGGGTGGGTGGATGGATGATGGATGGATGGATGGATGGACTGGTATTTTCCATTTCATTAGACCTGAATAAGTGTGCATGCACACGAAATCTCATACCTTGAATAAAACTTCGTTGGTCTTAAAGGTTTCACTGGATTCAAACTTTGTTCTCCTGCTTCAGACCAACAGAGCTACCCACCTGAATCTCTCTTCAAGGATAAATTGAGTACCTTCTCATGATGGTGTAAAGTTGCTAGCTCCAGGCTGGGAAATTTTGGGGGATTTTGGGAGTGAAGTCTGTGGAGGGCGGATTTTGGAGAGGAAAATACTTGGAGACTTTGGGGGTGGATCTGGGAAAGGGCGGGGTTTGGGGAGGGGAGGGGCCTCAGCAGGGTACAATGCCATAGAGACCACCTTTAAAGCAGCCATTTTCTCCAGGGGAGCTGATCTCTGCCAGCTGGAGATCAGTTGTAAAAGATCTCCAGGCCCAACCTGGAGGTTGGCAGCCCTAGTTGATCTGAACATTCCAAAGGCAGCATAAATGCTGAATATTTCTGCCAAGTTCCCCACCACACCACCACAAAAACTGAAAAGCAAATGTTTAATGGACCACCATCAGGTCTGTCCACACTTGGCTACAAGCCAACTCCATATCTGCAGAAAGACTATAGCGGAATTTGAGCAAAGAGACAGGCACTTGCCGGATGACGCTGGAGACTTCCGTGCTATCTCCTTGCACAGAGGGGGGAAAGCGTGCTCTGAAACAGCCAGGTAGATTTATAACCCTTGTCTGAAGCAAAGCCGCCCATATATCATCTTTCAGTCCTGTAGCATCATATCGGGCAGATTAACATTCCAGGAACTCCCATTTCACCGCCGAGCTTTTAAAAAGCCAATGTGGGGAATAAAGTTTGAGAGCAAGCCATTACAGGAGAGATGAGCGTAAGAAGTCATTCTCCAGAAACCCGGCTGGAAGATCTGTCCATCAAAATTGTAGCATCAAGAGGATCCTATCAGCCAGTCCTAAGGGAAATCCACCCTGACTGTTCCCTGGAAGGTCAGATGCTGAAGCTGAAGCTCAGATACTTTGACCACCAAATGAGAAGGGAGCACTCACTGGAGAAGACCCTGATGCTGGGAAAGACAGAAAGCAAAAGAAGAAGGGGCCGGCAAAAGAGGAGCTGGCTGGACAGCGTTACTGATGTAACTAACATGAATTTGAGCAGACATTGGAGGATGGTGGGAGACAGGAGGGCCTGGCGTGACTTGATCCATGGGGTCACAAAGAGTCAGACTCTTTGCCAGCCTCCAGGTGAGGCCCGGAGATCTCCTGCTTCTACAACGGATCTCCAGCTGGCAGAGATAAACTCCCCGGTGGAAAATGGCTGCTTGAACGGTGGACACGATGGCACTTACCCTCCCCAAACCCCGCCCTCTCTTGGATCCACCCCCAAAGTCTCCAGTTTGGACCTGGCAACCCTAGCTGTGCCTCCATAATGTGAACACCAGCCATGCCACAGAATGCTCTGATTCTGCATTCTTTTCTTAGAAGCAACCTGTACAGAAGTGCTTGAGTAGGGAGGGGGGAGACGCAGTTGGGGATGCGAGAACCATTTGGAAAGCGGAAAGACAAGCCAAACTGGTCTGACCCATTTTTTTGCCTCTGAACCAAGACCAGAGCTTTTCCTCTCTAAGTCTGCAGGTGCCTTTGGAATTTTGACACTGGATCGTGAGTGTAACAGCAAAATGGCTGCCACAAGAGGCAGGGCCAGCAACAAAATGGCTGCCACCAGGGGCGGAGCCAACCACAAACCTCTCAGGGAGGGAGGTCATGTAGAACTCTAATAGTAACACGTTAACATTTCAAGCAAAACGTGTGTTTTTAATGGGATGCCTTTGAAAATGAACACAGTATTTTAAAAATGTTTTTCCCCAATACGTACAGCTTACCTACAGACATGTAGTAAAAATCCTTGAGTTGCGGCAGCAACTGCTGCTGAAGCAACTTTTGAAAAATATGCACAGTCCAAGAGCTCTCCAAAGGACTATCAAAACCCTGCTGCGTAAAAGCCCCACCCTCATTTGAAAAACACTTGGCAGGCACTAGGAAAGGGTGCCACTGGGGAGGGACGGTGGCTCAGTGTTAGAGCATCTGCTTGGGAAGCAGAAGGTCCCAGGTTCAATCCCTGGCATCTCCAACGAAAAAGGGTCCAGGCAAATAGGTGTGAAAAACCTCAGCTTGAGACCCTGGAGAGCCGCTGCCAGTCTAAGTAGACAAGACTGATTTGGATAGACCAAGGGTCCGATTCAGTAAAAGGCAGCTTCATATATTCATATGTTGGGGAACACTGAACCAGACAATGCCTGAATCGCATCTCCTTAAAACTTTATGCCTTTTGAAAGACCAACTGGATACACTTCCTATAGATATTGGAAGAAGATATTGGATTTATATTCTGCCCTATACTCTGAATCTCAGAGTCTCAGGTAATCTCCTTTACCTCCCCACCCCACAACAGACACCCTGTGAGGTGGGTGCGGCTGAGAGAGCTCTCCCAGAAGCTGCCCTTTCAAGGACAACTCCTGCGAGAGCTATGGCTGATCCAAGGCCATTCCAGCAGCTGCAAGGGGAAGAGTGGGGAATCAAACCCGTTTCTCCCAGATAAGAGTCCATGCACATAACCACTACACCAAACTGGCTCTCTATAGGAGTGTCTACTAAATGATTAGCTGTTTTCCAGTATTTTTATTTATTATTTGCGTTTATACCCCACCCTTCCTGGTTGGGTTCTGCAGCCAAGATGATCCCTTTTGATTTCACAGCAGAGGGCAGAAGCAACACCGGGCAGAAAGCAGCAAAGCAGAAGGGAAACCGAGTCATGACGTAAGATGTTGACAGTTTCTGTGCAAATCATTCCTCCAGCCTTCTCTCCCCACCCCACCCCGACTTTCCGCATATAAAAATGCCTTTGAGAAACCCTCATATTTGCTCCCATTAACATTTTGATAAAATTGCATGGCGGAGGCGATGGTTTTCATTAGCGAGGGGGGGAGGCGTAATTCCTTTCCACCTGACGCTGTTTGTTTAAGGTAAGGTTACCCACCCAGCTCATTAGCCTCTCATAAATCTAAGTGACAATAACACACACACCCCTCCCCACAGAAGAAATATATAAGAGGTTTGATTCAGACCAAAGCCCAAACAGGCCCTGGACGTAGAAAACTGCATATAAGCACCATGGCTGGATTAAAGTGCTCGACATCAGGGGTGGAATCCTAGCAGCAGCTCCTTTGCATATCAGGCCACACACCCCTGAGGTAGCCAATCCTCCTGAAGCTTACAGTAGGCCTTGTTCTAAGAGCCCTGTAAGCTCTTTGCGGATTGGCTACATCGGAGAGGTGTGGCCTAACATGCAAAGGAGCTCCTGCTAGAATTCCACCCCTGCTCGACATACATCCACACTGGCTAGAGTTGCCAGTCTCCAGGTAGTGGCTGGAGATCTCGCAGAATTATGACTGGTCCCCAGGCAACAGGGATGACTTCCCCTGGAGAAAATGGTTGCTTTCGAAGGTGGACTCTCTGGCATTATGCCCCGGTGAGGTCGTCCCGCCCTCCCGAAACCTTGGCCTTCTCAGGCTCCACCCCCAAAATTTCCAGGAATTTCATAATCCAGAGCTGGCGACCATACACTCAGTTGAGGTGCAACTACCTCACACATAAAGGTCAGAAGGTCTACACAGAAAGCAAACGTTAAATGACTCTGTGAAGAAGTGAAGTGGAAGTAGGAGGTTAGTAACCAGAGCTGCACTGGACTGACTGTCCCGTACCAATTCCCAGGATTCCCAGAGCCAAGAGGATTCTGGGACATGGCCCATCTTAAATTGTCCATAACCCCATCCCTGGCATCTCCTGGTAACAGGGACGTTGGGGTTGTCAAACTCCAGGTGGTGACAAATCTCCCGGGATTACAACTGATCTCTGGACAACAGAGATTAGTTTCCATGGAATAGGAGGAGGAAGAGGGGCAGGAGGAGAGGGAAGAGGAGGAGGAGAAGGAGATGATGATATTGGATTTATATCCCGTTCTAAACTCTGAATCTCAGAGTCTATGAGAGGTCACAGTCTCCTTTACCTTCCCCCCCACCCTCAACAGACACCCTGTGAGGTAGGTGGGGCTAAGAGAGCTCTTACAGCAGCTGCCCTTTCAAGAACAACTCCTATGAAAGCTGTGGCAGACTCCTATGAAAGCTATGGCAGCTGCAAGCGTAGGAGTGGGGAATCAAACCCGGTTCTCCCAGATAAGAGTCCGTGCATTTAACCAATACGAAGAAGAAGAAGAAGAAGAAGAAGAAGAAGAAGAAGAAGAAGAAGAAGAAGAAGAAGAAGAAGAAACTGCACTGCTGTATTTTTATGTTTTTATTTATTTTAGGGAATGGGAAAGTCTCCTGGCTCTACCCCCAAAATCCCCAGATATTTGCTGAGTTTGGCCTGGCAACCCTATCGTGAGACAGTGTGAATTCCACACGTCAGTGTGAGAGAGAGAGAGACAGTTCAGGGGGGGTTTTAAACACCCTCAATTTCACAGAGCCCAGCTTGTAATATCCTTGAAATCAAATTGTCTACCCATGGTCTGTTGGGGTGGAAGCAACGTGAGCGCATGAGTCATTCCAAAAGGCCGGCATGGGAGCAGCTCTCAAGAGCGGTGCCGGGCCCGAAATACATCGGGTAAGAAGCAGTGCCAGAGCGGAGGCATATTTACCAGAAGGGCAAGACACCTACAGCTTCCGCAGATCATATCAAGAGCAACTCGGCACAGGGGCTGGGAAATCGCTCCCGGACAAAACGCCTCAGAGAGTACAGAAATGTAACTTTAAAAATCTTCCTTCCAACAGAAAAGAGAATCCTGTTTCCAATTTTCCTGAAATAACTCTGCAAGAAACCAAATGCTGGGCAGTTACCCCCGTTTGGTCGATAGCCAAGGCTGGATGGCTCTATAAAGAGGAAGCAGTGGTCTAACTCACATGGCGGATCTGATGTGGGGGTAGGCCTTCCATTTACCCACCTGGGATGGGGTATTTCGAACGTCCAGCCCCAATTTCCCACCCCAAAGGACTTGAGGAACGGGGAGAAATGGCCTTCACATAATGACTCTCTATGAATTTCCCCAGTCTCTATGATAAAGACCACAGAGACTAGGGGAGGTAGCCTAACGTGCCACCCAGAACTAACATTATGTCCTCCCAAAACTCTGCCTTCCCTACGTGAGGACAAGAATTGCTGTGGTACCTCTACCACCTTATCTCTCTGGAGCGGCATAACAATCTTTCCATCCTCTTTCCACAACAATCTGATGAGCCGCACATGCCCATAAACTCCTGCGGGAGTTCAGGAAACTCTAGGGGTCATGTGATCACTTTAAAGGCATCTGGGAGGAGAAGGAGAAGGAGGGAAAGAAGAAGAAGATTGTTTGTCTGTTTGTTTATTGAGGGAGGTAGAGGAGATTGTGACCACTCTGAGACCCTGCGATTCAGAGTATAGGGCAGGATATAAATCCAGTATCATCTTCTTCTACTACTACTAGTATCCTGGCTCAATCCCCCTGCACTTCCTTTCTTCCAACCGGAAGTCCTGGCACAGACTCGCAGAACTGGTTTGAGCTCCACAGTGCCGGCCGTCCCCTCTTTTACCCGTCAGCTGCCTAACAGTCGCTTGAAAACGTTCCCGCTCATCTACAAGGGATACAAACGTTCTATTTTGTGTTTCTGGAGGATTTCCTCAGCTACCGCAACGTATTTGGTTTGGATTCCGTCCACGTTCTCCGGCCGAGAGTTCATCCCAGTCGCAAACCTTAATCTCTGTTTTATTGTTCAGTGAATGTCTGCCGCTAGTCTTTTTTTTAAAAGCAAATATTCTAACAATGGACAGTCCAAACGTTTGCTATCGATGCAATCCATTATTAAAATGCAGACTTCATGGATTGGCTTTGGACCCCAAGGTATCTCCCCACAGCAGATCTTCCTGCCAAGATTTTACCGTTCATTTTCCATTCCTCTACAAAACCGAAGCCCCTTCCTTTGTGATGTATGCTTGAGCTTTGCTAAATCCAGGGAGCGGGCTACGATCATCTAAAACCCTAGCATTTTCATTTGTCTTCTGCCCCTCCTAAATCTCTGTGTCATTGCCAGTGAATTTCATACCCCGTGGGGGACTGCCGCAAAGCCACAAATGACCTCTTGCTGAATAGAAGCTCACTTTTATATACATTCCTAATTATACCACAAACGACTAAAAGCAGCGTGTTCTTCTGTTGCGGTGTTTCCACCTGGAAACATTATTTCCGTATCTACAAACAAAATCATTTTTTAAAAAAATCACTTAAAACACAGAAAAAATAGCAGTGGTGGAAAATGCCATCTGATCACAGACAACTTATGGAGGCCCTGCAGGGTTTTCAAGGGAAGAGGCAAAGACAGGTGGCTCTGCCATTGCCTGCCTATGCGTAGCAACCCTGGACTTCCTTGGTGATCTCCCATTCAAGTATTAATAGGGGAAGAGAGAAGAAGGAGGAGAAGGAGAAGGTGGCTCAGTGGTAGAGCATCTGCTTGGGAAGCAGAAGGTCCCAGGTTCAATCCCTGGCATCTCCAAAAAAAGGGTCCAGGCAAATAGGTGTGAAAAACCTCAGCTTGAGACCCTGGAGAGCCGCTGCCAGTCTGAGAAGACAATACTGACTTTGATAGACCAAGGGTCTGATTCAGTATAAGGCAGCTTCATATGTTCATAAGGAGAAGATGATGAAGAAGAAAAAGATGAGGAAGATGAAAACGACATTGGATTTATATCCCGCCCTCCACTCTGAATCTCAGAGTCTCAGAGCGGCTCACAATCTCCTTTATCTTCCTCCCCCACAACAGACACTCTGTGAGGTGGGTGGGGCTGAGAGGGCACTCACAGCAGCTGCCCTTTCAACGAAACCTCTGCCAGAGCTATGGCTGACCCAAGGCCATTCCAGCATGTGCAAGTGGAGGAGCGGGGAATCAAACCCGGTTCTCCCAGATAAGAGTCCGCAGACTTAACCACAACACCAAACTGGAGAAGGAGAAGGAAAGAATTCTCAGGTATATCCCAACCCACAGCTGACCACTCCACCCATTCAGGTCCAGGACTGGCTGCCATTTTCCTTCAAAAAGATTCTAACTTAGCCTTCATTGCATCCTGAATCATGATATCCCCACTATCGAGTCCCATCAGTATCGAGACTCTTTAAGAAGTGCCTCAAGACACATCATCTTTCACAGTCCTTTTCCAACTGACTCAGAAATCTGTATTCTGTTGCTCTTTCCCTCATTTGAAAGTTTAATTACAATGCAGGTCCATGGGACTTTTTACTATTAATTCCCCAATCCCGTAATATATCCATCCCTCTTCAAAAATAACAGCAGTTCTTGAATACATGTCTAAAGTGCCTCAAAGAGAAGAGCTACAAAGAGGAGAGCCAGTCTGGTGTAGTGGTTAAGTGTGCGGACTCTTATCTGGGAGAACCGGGTTTGATTCCCCACTCCTCCACTCGCACCTGCTGGAATGGCCTTGAGTTAGCCATAGCTCTCACAGTTGTCCTTGAAAGGGCAGCTTCTAGGAAAGATCTCTCAGCCCCACCCACCTCTCAGGGTGCCTGTTGTGGGGGGAGAAGATATAGGAGATTGTAAGCCACTCTGAGTCTCTGATTCAGAGAGAAGGGCAGGGTATAAATCTGCAATTCTTCTTCTACCTTCTATCCGGCCTGGGACTCCGACGCCGAGACTGAGAAAGGCGGCCTCCCCTCAATGCGCTTCTGCTCAAGTGACTGTCGTTGCGACCCCCGGAGGAGAGTCCCGCCCGGAGACCCACACGGCTCTGCTCCTCGTTCCTGTGAAGAGGCACCGATGTCCGTATGGCAGAGATGACGTGCCCGGAGTAAGGGTTCAGG
The DNA here is from genome assembly GCF_032191835.1 of Heteronotia binoei. Taxonomy (NCBI): domain Eukaryota; kingdom Metazoa; phylum Chordata; class Lepidosauria; order Squamata; family Gekkonidae; genus Heteronotia; species Heteronotia binoei. The sequence goes on from NC_083241.1 coordinate 40,224,514, forward strand.
AGGTCTTCTTGGTGGTGCAGCGGCTGGTGGTGACCAAAAGTCCTTTCAGAGACGGAGAATTGTCCCGGCCTGCGGTAGTTCCTCTCGTAATAATATCCCGGAAGGCAAGGCCTTGTTTGTTCCATGACCCCTCCACTGCAGCTTCGAGAACAGGCCGACCAGGGCCCCCAGTTTCCCCAGATCCCTGGGATGCCTCCATTTTCTTCTTCCACTGCAACGTTCTGCTCTTCTATCCTTTGAGGAACCTAAAACAGATTGGAGTAGACAATTTAGTACGGCGCATGTATTGCTTGTTTGATCAGGTTTTTCACTGATATGATTTGTTTTCGTTGACTCGCTCTAATGCCCTGGCTAATTTGGCTTCATTATTCCAGTTGTGAGCCCCCCTTGAATGGATCTGGAGGGGCAGCGTACACATTGTCTAAATGCAATAAACCAGGAGAGGCCAAACTGTGGCTCTTTGCCACAGGGCCTACTGTAAGCTCCAGGATGACTGGCTACATCAGGGGGTGTGGCCTAGTATGCAAAGGAGTTCCTGCAAAAAAAAAAGGCATGCTTATGAAAAATCTTATTTTATTTTGATGTAATCATGGTGCATGCCTTTGAAAAGCCTGAAAGAGTCAGTTTGGTGTAGTGGTTAAGTGTGTGGACTCTTATCTGGGAGAAACATGTTTGATTCTCCACTCCTCCACTCGCGCCTGCTGGAATGGCCTTGGGTCAGCCATAGCTCTGGCAGAGGATGTCCTTGAAAGGGCAACTGCTGTGAGAGCCCTCTCAGCCCCACCTCACAGGGTGTCTGTTGTGGGGGAGGAAGGGAAAGGAGGTTGTGTGCCGCTCTGAGACTCTGTCCTTGAAAGGGTAGCTGCTGTGAGAGCCCTCTCAGCCCTACCCACCTCACAGGGTGTCTGTTGCGGGGGGAAGAAGATATGGGAGATTGTAAGCCACTCTGAGTCTCTGATTCAGAGAGAAGGGTGGGGTATAAATCTGCAATTCTTCTTCTTAACAGCTTGGGCCCAGAGAATCACCTCCTTCCATTCCAACTTGTCAGGATGCTGGAATCCATGTAGGGTATACTTTCACAGGAATCAGACTTGGCAGAGGTTGGATTAGCCAGGGCAATTTCTGCCACCACCACACTCAAACCCTGGAATGTCTTCTCCTTAAACCAGAAACTGGTGCTGTCTGCCGACACGGTCTGGATCAGGTTAAAACCTAGGGTTGTCAACCTCCGGAGGAGACCTGGAGATCTCTCAGATTTACGGCTGAGCTCCAGACAACAGAGATCAGTTTCCCTGCAGAAAATGGCTGCCATGAAGCAGGACTTGCGGGGCATGGGTTTTGCATTAGGGGCCTGTATGGAGGGTGGTCCCTGTATGGAGGGTGCCACAAGCATACGCTTCAAGAGGGGATTGGATAAGCATATGTAGCAGAGGTCCATCAGTGGCTATTAGCCACAGCGTATTGTTGGAACTCTCTGTCTGGAGCAGTATGCGCTGTATTCTTGGTGCGTGGGGGGGGGCACAGTGGGAGGGTGTCTAGTCCCACTGATGAACCTCGTGATGGCACCTGGGTGTTGGCCCCTGTGTGCTACAGAGTGTTGGACTAGATGGGCCATTGGCCTGATCCAACATGGCTTCTCTTATGTTCTTATGTGACACAGAGTGTTGGAATGGATGGGCCATTGGCCTGATCCAACATGGCTTCTCTTATGTGACACAAAGTGTTGGACTTGATGGGCCACTGGCCTGATCCAACATGGCTTCTCTTATGTTCTTATGTGACACAGAGTGTTGGACTGGATGGGACATTGGCCTGATCCAACATGGCTTCTCTTATGTGACACAGAGTGTTGGACTTGATGGGCCACTGGCCTGATCCAACATGGCTTCTCTTATGTTCTTATGTGACACAGAGTGTTGGACTGGATGGGCCATGACTTGATGGGCCACTGGCCTGATCCAACATGGCTTCTCTTATGTTCTTATGTGACACAGAGTGTTGGACTGGATGGGCCATTGGCCTGATCCAACATGGCTTCTCTTATGTTCCTATGTCTCTATGGCATACAATTCCACTGGGGTCCCTCCTCCAAACCACCTTCCCTAGCCTTCCCCCCAAAAAATCTCCAGGAATTTCCCAATCCAGAATTGGTAACCCCAGCTTTTGTTCTGGAGGGACTTCCATTTGGATAGATGTGATACAAATCATCGTCATTATTCAGTGAATCCAACTTCAAAGCCAACAGTGCTCAAGGCCAGCAGGCGGAAGAGCATCACATATTCACCGGGGGATGCTCGTAGGATGTTCACGCCCATTCAACTTTGCCATGAGCAAATACGGCACTTGCTTTATGCCTCAAGGTTTCAAGGCACAGAAACGCACAAGCGCACGCACACCCACACACCAGGCCTTTAGCTACAGTGGGGCCTAGGAGGGGCCAGGCCCATCCTTTCAACCCTCCCTTCCAACTATATGGCCCCTCCATTGGAGGGTCCCCAATCCATCCCCTTTGCTCACTGCCACTCTGAACAAGAAGAAGAAGATATTGGATTTATATCCCGCCCACCACTCCGAAGAGTCTCAGAGCGGCTCACAATCTCCTTTATCTCCCTCCCCCACAACAGACACCCTGTGAGGTAGATGAAGATACTGGATTTATATCCCGCCCTCCACTCCAAAGAGGCTCAGAGCGGCTCACAATCTCCTTTTCCTTCCTCCCCCACAACAGACACCCTGTGAGGTAGATGAAGCTATTGGATTTATATCCTGCCCTCCATTCCGAAGAGTCTCAGAGCGGCTCACAATCTCCTTTCCCTTGCTCCCCCACAACAGACACCCTGTGAGGTAGATGAAGATATTGGATTTATATCCCGCCCTCCACTCTGAAGAGTCTCAGAGCGCCTCACAATCTCCTTTCCCTTCCTCCCCCACAACAGACACCCTGTGAGGTAGATGAAGATATTGGATTCATATCCCGCCCTCCACTCCGAAGAGTCTCAGAGCGCCTCACAATCTCCTTTCCCTTCCTCCCCCACAACAGACACCCTGTGAGGTAGATGAAGATATTGGATTTATATCCCGCCCTCCACTCCAAAGAGTCTCAGAGCGGCTCACAATCTCCTTTCCCTTCCTCCCCCACAACAGACACCCTGTGAGGTAGATGAAGATATTGGATTCATATCACGCCCTCCACTCTGAAGAGTCTCAGAGCAGCTCACAATCTCCTTTACCTTCCTCCCCCACAACAGACACCCTGTGATTAAATGGGCAATAAACTTTAACAAAGAAATACAAATGGAGATGTGGGAACACCTATGGAAGAACTCTATGAAAATTTCAACGTGTTATAATATAAAAGAGAACTGTTTTAAAATGCTGTACAGATGGTATATGACGCCTAAAAAATTAGCAAAAATGAGTAATCAAGTTTCTGATAGGTGCTGGAAATGTAAAAAACATGAAGATTCTTTCTATCACATGTTGTGGACTTGTGAAAAAGCGAAGCAATACTGGCTTATGGTTCAACAAGAGATATCAAAAATCTTGGGATCTAATATTAAGAAAGCTCCAGATTTTTTTTGGTGGGGTTACAAATGGAAAGCTTTCCGAACATATGAACATAGGAAGCTGCCTTATACTGAATCAGACCCTCTTGGGTCCATCAAAGTCAGTCTTGTCTACTCAGACTGGCAGCGGCTCTCCAGGGTCTCAAGCTGAGGTTTTTCACACCTATTTGCCTGGACCCTTTTTTGGAGAAGCCGGGGATTGAACCTGGGACCTTCTGCTTACCAAGCAGATGCTCTACCACTGAGCCACAGTCCCTCCCCAAAAGGACACAGTCCCTCCCGAATAGGCTTCCCAACTCCCCCGCCCTGGCGGGGGACCCCCGATATGGAAGCCTCCTCCCCCGCCCTCCCAAAATTCGGAAGCGGGGGGGAAATGGTGCCATTTTGGTGCCACTCGCTCTTGGGGCATTTGGAGGCAGAGCAGCCTTTTGCAAATCGCAATGGCAAAAAAAAAAAGTGCCAGGGAGGCCTTGCGAAGAACAACCCACCCCCGCCTGGCGCCCCTTTTGGAACAGCCTTGAGCCTTTCCGCTTCCTTTTCTTCCCTTCCCTTCCCTGCTCTGCGATTCCTCTCCCCACCTTTAGAAAGAACTACAACTCCCAGCATGCCTAGCACGGCAGCTTTCCAGGCTTGTAGTTCTCTGGGCCGCTTGCCTCCCATTGGCTTGTGGGGATGAGCTCCAGACGGGGAGCTATGCTTCCCGCCATGCCCCGCAGCAGGACCCGGGCTTCTGTGAGTCGTCTTCGTTCCCACACGGGGAACAGCTGAGGGAGAAGCGGAAAATGGCTGCAGGCGGCGGGGTGGCTGATGCGGGGTGGGGGCGAAGGCGAGCGAGCTGGGAGGAGATGGCAGGTAAGACAGACCCCCCCCCCCCCGTCCAGTAGGGAAGGGGCAGTGGGGCTGGATCTCGCCCCCCAGTTGCAAAAGGGGAGAGAGAGAGGGAGGCTTGGGAATGCCAGAGGGCGAACGGGGATCGTGCATGTTGCTGCGCTTCTCCCATGCCCCAGAGGGCGACGTGTGAAAAAAGCACGTAGGAAGAGTTCAGGGTCTCCAACGGCCCGCCCAAAGCCAGTACACCTGAGCGTGGAGGTGCTACTGCTGATTGGGTTGCCAATCCCCAGGTGTTTAATTATGCTTGTCACAGCCTTGATCTTGGCTCCACCCCTAATGTCTCCTGGCTCCACCCCCAAAGTCCCCAGATATTTCTTGAATTGGACTTGGCAACCCTACTCCCAAAGCGAGGCAGGACATTGTTGTGGTATTTGTTTTCAGCTGCGAGAACATTGTACACGCAAATGTGGAAGCAAGATAGAATACCTGAAAAATGGGACTGGATCTTAAAGGTTCTTAATTGGAGTGAAATGGACAAACTTACTAGAATCTTAAAAGACTGTATTCTGGAGAAATTTAAAGAAGACTGGAATAAATTCCAAAATTATGTGGAGATACAATGGAAGGTGAAGAGTCATCTAGTGGTTTTTGATAATATTAATTGAACTTTAAAAGAGGAAAAAAAGGACTGTGATTACTGAGTATTGTTCTAGTAGTGAAATATAAGTAGCTGAGTTAATATAGTAAGTTTTGGTAAGTTAAGATAAGATTAAGATTTGAATAATTTTTAGTGATGATTCCATGACTATGAATTTTATCTTTAATGTTTAATAAGTATTAATTGGATTTTCAAAGTGAAAAGAAGAACTGATTATGGTTATTTGATTAAATATGTAATACTGATGATTAAGAATTAAGAACTAAGAAAAGGAATAAGAATAGTAGTTATATTGCAGTTAAGATAAAGTTAAGTGAATGATAACTTTTAGTTAAGATTCTATATATGTGAATTTTTACTTTTAAAAGGTTTTAAATTTGTTTTGTATACCGGCAGAGGTCATAAATTGGAGGGTGGGATGGGTGGGAAATTATGTAATGTATTGAAGAATTACATTTAAATTCTGATAGTAGAATACTTTTCAATATATTGCAAAATAAAATTTTTGTTACAGAAACAGGAAACAGACACCCTGTGAGGAGGGTGGGGCTGGAGAGGCCTCTCACAGCAGATGCCCTTTCAAGGACAACCTCTGGCCAGAGCTATGGTTGACCCAAGGCCATTCCAGCAGCTGCAAGTGGAATTAAACCCGGTTCTCCCAGATAAGAGTCCGCACACTTAGAGCTATGGCTGACCCAAGACCATTCCAGCAGGTGCAAGTGGAGGAGTGGGGAATCCAACCCTGTTCTCCCAGATAAGAGTCTGCACACTTAGAGCTATGGCTGACCCAAGGCCATTCCAGCAGCTGCAAGTGGAGGAGTGGGGAATCCAACCCTGTTCTCCCAGATAAGAGTCTGCACACTTAGAGCTATGGCTGACCCAAGGCCATTCCAGCAGGTGCAAGTGGAGGAGTGGGGAATCCAACCCGGTTCACCCAGATAAGAGTCCACACACTTAGAGCTATGGCTGACCCAAGGCCATTCCAGCAGCTGCAAGTGGAGGAGTGGGGAATCAAACCCGGTTCTCCCAGATAAAAATCTGCACACTTAACCACTACACCAAACTGGCTTTTAACCACTACACCAAACAAGCAGTAGCACTGCTGCTGGTCTTTTCCCTTTTTCTCTCCCCTTCCCTAACACAGAATTGCAGAGCCAAAGGGGGTGGGGAGAGTCAAGAAGTCCCTAAAAAATAGGCACATAAGAAAGGGGCGGGGGAGCAGAGCTGCTGCGACTGCCCAGGCAAAGGGAAGTTAGCTTGTGGAACTCAAGACAGCTTACAGTGCCGAGAGCCTTGGGCTGCCAAACCGGGTGGCCCCCCCCAAACAACAAATCCTGCTGTGGGCCCCACCAAGCATGAAATTCTGGCTACAACCCTGACACACACACACACACTCAAGCTCTTCCATACGCTAGCATCACAGGTCATTTTCTTCCCTCCAAAGGGAAGCTGTGCTCCACCATGCGCTGTTATTGTCGGAGGCCATCCCTGCGAAGCGGAGATTAAGATCGAAATGTATTGCCTGCAGCCCAAAACGATGACTGAGCTGCAAAGCCACCCGGAGCCTGTCGGGACATGTCGCCGCCCAGCAAAGAAAAAGAGAATTAGAAGCTTCGGCAGACAGCAGATGGAACGAAGGCAGCTTTCAAGACATGAAGTCCATCCGCAAACACCAGCCGAGCTGGATATCATGCGGGACGACGCAACGATCCGCGGCGATCTATCGTTATCCAAAAATGTTCCACCCCCTAGAACGTGGCTGAGCGCTTTCTTCACCGGCCGCATTAAAAAGTCCATTCCGCAGTCACCAGCAATGCACACGAAGCATTCGTATTGATGTGTTGAGGCTAAGGTTGCCAGTCTCCAGGTGGAATCTGGAGATCTCCCAGAATGACAACTGGTCTCCAGGTGATGGAGATCAGATCCCTGGAAGAAAATGGCTGTTTGGGGGGGGGGGGGGATGCTGTGGCATTATACCCCACTGAAGCCCATCCCCAAAAACTGCCTTCCCCATACAACCGCACCCCCCATCACCAGGAATTTCTTGACTCTGTTTCTCCCCATTTCAGTCCTGTTGCTTCAAGCAATTTTGCAAAAAAAAAAAAAAAATGGCTTCTACCATAGAGACCCTTGGACTGCAAGAAGATCCAATCAGTCAGTCCTAAGGGAAATCAACCCAGACTGTTCCCTGGAAGGTCAGATGCTGAAGCTGAAGCTCAAATACTTTGGCCACCAAATGAGAAGGGAGCGCTCACTGGAGAAGACCCTGATGCTGGGAAAGACAGAAGGCAAAAGATGAAGGGGATGGTAAGCTAAAGCCAGGGAGGAAGCAGAAAGGAAGAAGAAGAAGAAGAAGAAGAAGAAGAAGAAGAAGAAGAAGAAGAAGAAGAAGAAGAAGAAGAAGAAGAAGAAGAAGAAGAAGAAGAAGAAGAAGAAGAAGAAGAAGAAGAAGAAGAAGAAGAAGAAGAAGAAGAAGAAGAAGAAGAAGAAGAAGAAGAAGAAGAAGAAGAAGAAGAAGAAGAAGAAGAAGAAGAAGAAGATGATGATGACGACGATGATGACGATGATGATGATGATGATGATGATGACGATGATATTGGATTTATATCCCGCCCTCCACTCCAAAGAGTCTCAGAGCGGCTCACAATCTCCTTTCCCTTCCTCCCCCACAACAGACACCCTGTGAGGAGGGTGGGGCTGGAAAGGGCTCTCACAGCAGCTGCCCTTTCAAGGACAACTTCTGCCAGAGCTATGGCTGACCCAAGGCCATTCCAGCAGGTGCAAGTGGAGGAGTGGGGAATCAAACCCGGTTCTCCCAGATAAGAGACCGCACAAGAAGAGATCTTAATAGTTAATTTAAAACTAAAGTCCAGTGGCAACTTGAAAGACTAACACCATTTATTTCAATACATGCTTTTGTGGGTTTAGAACACATTTCTTCAGATATTCAGACATTCAACTGCAAATCCTACTGAAGGGGGAAGACTAAAGAGGAAACTTCATCAGGGTATAATGTCACAGAATCCAACCTCCAAAGCAGCCATTTTCTCCAGGGAAACTGATCTCTGTGGTAGGGTTGCCAATCCCCAGGTGGGGGCAGGGGATCCCCCGGTTTGGAGACCCTCCCCCCGCTTCAGGGTCGTCAGAAAGCGGGGGAAAGGGAGGGAAATGTCTGCTGGGAACTCTATTATTCCTTATGGAGATTTATTCCCATAGAAAATCATGGAGAATTCATCCGCGGGTATCTGGGGCTCTGAGGGGGGCTGTCTTTTGGGGTAGAGGCACCAAATTTTCAGTATAGCATCTAGTGCCTCTCCCCAAAAGACCCCCCAAGTTTCAAAAAGATTGGACCAGGGGGTCCAATTCTATGAGCCCCAAAAGAAGGTGCCCCTATCCTTCATTATTTCCTATGGAAGGAAGGAATTGAAAAGGTGTGCCGTCCATTTAAATGTGATGGCCAGAACTCCCTTTGGAGTTCAATTATGCTTGTCACAACCTTGTTCCTGGCTCCGCCCCAATATCTCCTGGCTCCACCCCCAAAGTCTCCTGGCTCCACCCCCAAAGTCCCCAGGTATTTCTTGAATTGGACTTGGCAACCCTACTCTGTAGTAGGGTTGCCAGGCAACCATTGAGAGGAGCGGGAGAGAAGCCTAGACCACGTCACCAGCTATGTGGAGACATCACTTCCAGCAGACAGCGGAAATGATGTCATCACATGGCCAACAGCCCAGCAAGGCTCTGGTATTCGGGCAAAAACTCAAGCAATTTTGCAAAAAAATGGCTTCTACCATAGAGTCCCTTGGACTGCAAGAAGATCCAATCAGTCAGTGCTAAGGGAAATCAACCCAGACTGTTCCCCGGAAGGTCAGATGCTGAAGCTGAAGCTCAGATACTTTGGCCACCCAATGAGAAGGGAGCACTCCCTGGAGAAGACCCTGATGCTGGGAAAGACAGAAGGCAAAAGAAGAAGGGGCCGGCAAAAGAGGAGATGGCTGGACAGCGTTACTGATGTAACAAACACGAATTTGGGCAGACTTCGGAGGATGGTGGAAGACAGGAGGGCCTGGCATGACTTTGTCCATGGGGTTGCAAAGAGTCGGACTCGACTGTGCGACTGAATAACAACATTTGCCCAAATACCAGAGTGCTTCCACAACACTGGCAATGCGATGATATCACTTCCGGGACGTACCGGAAGTGATGTCACTGTGTTATCAGCGACAGCAGTCAAGGCCTTCCTCCTCACTGATGGATGACGGGGGATGCCCTGCCTGCAGTGGGGGGCTGCCCGCCCTACTGTATAGTCTGGAGGTCCGGTACCCACCTGGAGGTTGGCAAATTTAATTATAACTGGACGGCTCCACAGCAAACTCGAATTCAGGCAAGCCTGCAATTCACAGAAGCCCTCGCTGGGCACTGACTTTTCCTTCCACTCTCGGTTACAATCCATTCTTATCGGAGGGGGTGGGGATCATGTTTCGGCTGTTGGGCCTATTTAGCCTCAATTTTACAGCCATCAAAGGCAGCCATCAGCCTGCAAAGAGCTCCCAGCGCCACTTAAAATTATTCTGTTACATGGCATCGGGAGATGGGAGAAGCCGATAACTGACAGGCCGTGGTCCTCAGCAAAGGGAGCTCCACCCAGTGATTCAGGCCTTGGAGGTTTTGAGGCAAGATGAAAAAGGATATGTTAATGAGCTTGAGGCACTTAGAAAGGTACAGTTTCTCAGGTGGGAAACCAAGGGGGTTTTTTTGTAAAAAAAAAAAAAAAACAGGTGGTGGAGCTCATTAGCATAACTCGTTAGCATATGCCACCCCTAGCCAAAAGCAACCCGATGCAAGAAAGGAGAGCCCCGGGTGAGCAAGGCCTGCTTGGCCTGACTAGAGATCCAGCCAACCCAAGCAGGCCTCACTCACCTGGGACTCTCCTGGCCCGCCCCCCTCCCCAGGCAAAAGGCCAGCAAGCCACCTGCCACCCAAAATCACATAAGAAGTGGAGAGGCACCAAATTTTCAGCATAGTGTCCGGTGCCTCTTCCCAAAATGCCCTCCAAGTTTCAAAAAGGTTGGGCCAGGGGAGCCAATCCTATGAGCCCTAAAAGAAGGTGCCCCTATCCTTCAATATTTCCAATGGAGGGATGGCATTTAAAAAGTGTGCAGTCCATTGAAAGGTGATGGCCAGAACTGCCTTTGGAGTTCAGTGATGCTTGTCACAACCTTGCTCCTGGCTCCACCCCCAGTGTCTCCTGGCTCCACCCCCAAAGTCTCCAGCTATTTCTTGAACTGGACTTGGCAACCCTAGGTCTGATTCAGTGTGTTCGTGAGTCTCTGTTCTTGAGGACTTGTTTGTTCACACGGCCAGTTCAACAAGCCAAGATCCATTTAGAAAGCCAGCTATTGATACTGGGAACAAAATGCTTGTCTGAATTGGCCCCGAGAGTTGCTGTTCTTTTGTTATAATGTACATTAACTGAAACCACATTTCTGAAGTGCCTCTGCTAGAACTTTTAAGCAAGAACACTGGGGGAGAGAGGGTGGGGGATCTTTAAGTGCGTGGGTTTTTTTTTTTTTTTTAATATCCAGTCAAACCCGGTACTGCTGTGTGTAAATGAAACCACGCTATGAGCCACGCATGAGTGACTTTCTCAAACATGGCGGGCAAAGGAGATTTTCAGATTTTGATGGAGGGAGGTGAAAAGGATACCAATTAAAGCCTTAAAAGGTCCATTTTTCAAAAAGGCAGGCTTTTAAAATAGCTGGATGTGAATATAACTCAGTTGAGGAATTTACAAATAAGCACACTCTTAAACGGATTATCTTGGAGACGGGTTATTTTTAAAGAATGCCCACTACAGGCAATTTGTAATGATCAGACATATTTACTGATGGGTGGCGGGGGCGGGGAGAGGAAAGGAGCAACTGTTGGGGAAAGGCATGTGTTCGTACAGAAGACATTTTGACTTTTTGTTCTCTTGAACAGGAAACTCAAACTTTGCCTTGGGAGTGCCACGTTAGACAAAATCTGGAGCCAAGAGAAAGTTCTGAAGCTGATCAATTCTGGCCACCACATAGGGTTGCCAAGTCCAAGTCAAGAAATATCTGGGGACTTTGGGGATGGAGCCAGGAGACTTTGGGGGTGGAGCCAGGAGACATTAGGGGTGGAGCCAAGATCAAGGCTGTGACAAGCATAATTGAACTCCAAAGGGAGTTCTGGCCATCACATTTAAAGGAACGACACACCTTTTCAATTCCTTCCTTCCATAGGAAATAATGAAGGATAGGGGCACCTTCTTTTGGGGCTCAATCTTTTTGAAACTTGGGGGGTGTTTTGGGGAGAAGCACTAGATACTATACTGAAAATTTGGTGCCTCTACCCCCAAAAAACAGCCCCCCCAGAACCCCAGATACCAGCGGATCAATTCTCCATGATATTCTATGGGAATAAATCTCCATAGGGAATAATAGAGTTCCCAGCAGACATTTCCCTCCCCTCCCCCTGCTTTCTGATGACCCTGAAGCGGGGGGGGGGGTCTCCAAACCGGGGGATCCCCTGCCCCCACCTGGGGATTGGCAACCCTACCACCACATGGAGAGTTTCTGGTCCAGGCAATTCCAAATTGGGTTCATATTCTCTTTCCAAAAAAAAACACTCCTACAAACTCATACACTGATGGACCTCCTGATGGCACCTGGGGGGTTTGGCCACTGTGTGGCCATTGGCCTGATCCAACATGGCTTATGTTCTTATGTTCTGATCTCCAGACTGCAGAAGTTGGTTCCCTGAGGGAAAAAAGGCTTGCTTTGACGGGTGGTCTCTATAGTATGATATCCCTCTGAGGTCCCTCCCCTCCTCCCACCTCCCCCTGACCAGGAATTTCTCAAGCTGGAGTTAGCGACCCTACATTCAACTGCCTTCTGAAGATCAAAAATGAGGAGGCCAAGAACACCTCGCCGGGCAGGTTGTTCCATAATCTTGGGGCTGCCACCAAAAAGGCCCTGTCTCATGTGCGTCCCCAGCTTCTTTGACTGGGGTGACATTCAGAAGGGCATTTCCCAGTGATCTTACTTCTCGGGCAGGTGTATGGCAGAAGACAACCCCTTCCCAAGTCACCTCCAGCATGCCTTTCAAGACCCTCGTGAAAAGCTCAGACCCTGAGGTGAAGAAAAGGAGAGTCGGGTTTCTCATGGAGCTGCCTACAGAGTCAAAGCCTTGCTCTTTGGTTCCTCTTGCTCTGTATTTTCTCCTCTGGCCAGAAACAGCTCTCCAGGGTCTCAGGAAGAGAAACAGGGCTGCCAATCCCCAGTTAAGGGCAGGGTATCCTCCTGTTTGGATGCCCTCCCCCAGCTTCAGGGTCATAAAGTGGGAGGGAGGGAAACGTCTGCTAGGAACATTATACCTAATGGAGACCAATTCCCATATGGTATAATGGAGAATTGATCTGTGGGTATCTGGGGCTCTGGAGGAGCTGTTGTGTTTTGTTTTGTTTTTGTGGTAGAGGCACCAAATTTTCAGCACAGCATCCAGTGCCTCACCCCAGAACACCCCCCAAGTTTCAGAAAGACTGGACCAGTGGGTCCAATGCTATGATCCCCAAAAGAAGGTGCCCCTATCTTTCATTATTTTCAAAGGAGGAAAGGTGTTTAAAGAGGGTGCGGTCCCTTTAAATGTGATAGCTAGAATTCATTTTGGAGCTCAATCAGGTTTGTCACACCCTTGCTCCTGGCTCCACCCCCAATGTCTCCTGACTCCACCCCCAAAGTCTCCAGATGTTTCTTGAATTAGACTTGGCAACCATAAAGAGATTGGTCTCTCTGTCTGCGGACCTTTAAGCAGAGCCTCCAAGGGCTGAACCAGGGCCCCTTGGCACACAAACCAGATGCAGCAGAAATTCTGCAACAAATGCTTGGGAAACAAAATCCATGACACAGGTTTTCACACCACAGACTGTTAACAAAACTAACTGTGTTGTCCACATATTGCTGGGGATGATGGCATTCCCCTTGAAAGAAGACAAAGAAGAAGACTGCAGTTTTATACCCCGCCCTTCTCTCTGAATCAGAGACTCAGAGCAGCTTACAGTCTCCTATATCTTCTCCCCCCCCCCACAACAGACACCCTGTGAGGTGGGTGGGGCTGAGAGAGCTCTCCCAGAAGCTGCCCTTTCAAGGACAGCTCTGCGAGAGCTCTGGCTGACCCAAGAAGGCCATTCCAGCAGATGCACGTGGAAGAGTGGGGAATGAAACCTGGTTCTCCCAGATAAGAGTCTGCACACTTGACCGCAACACCAAACTGGCGCTCAGTTTGAGAGCACAGATATCTTTATATCACATCCCTTCCACCAGAGGAAGACAGCCAGTATTCCTTAAGACACTGGAAAGATTCCATGACACAATGATAATTGCTCCTCCCGGGAAAGCAATGAGCATGCAACGTTTCTGGACACATGACAACTCTGTGCACACACAAGCATCGGAGAGACGGTTTTAAGCTCGCTGGCAATTGAATCTCTTCCTAGCCCAACGTGCGATGACTTATGGAGGACACAGGCAGCTGGCTAGCCTGCCGCGCAGGTGAAAGGAATTTCCAAAGTCCCTGGCCAAAGCTGGACGGGATTGCCGAGTCAAGAGGATTAAGAAGCCTGGAATCAGACTTGCCAAAACACGGAAAGCTGGAAAGCAGAAGGCATCTGCCGGGGGAAGGATTTGGAGCTGCGCACAAAGGATTTACTCAAAATGTATCTCCCAGCCAGAGGCTGGGGAACTGCCCTGCAGCTGAGACACTGCTTGGCCTGCAGAAGGTTCCAGGTTCAGTCCGTATGCGGCTCAAAGGATCAGAGAGCTGGCAATGGGAAAGACCTCTCGCGCCTGAGACACCTTCCCCACCTCCCAGAGAGCAGCTTCCAGTCAGAGTGGGCAAGAGCGACCTGGACAGAGCAACGCCCTGGCTCAGCAGGCAGCAGCTCCATTCATTCATGGCCCTCAGGCATTCAGCTGCTTAAACATTTTCCAAGCACATCGGCCCTCTAATCGACAAAGGAGGCAATAGGGTTGCCAATCCCCAGGTGGGGGCAGGGGATCCCCGGGTTTGGAGGCCCTCCCCCCGCTTCAGGGTCATTAGAAAGCGGGGGGAGGGGAGGGAAATGTCTGCTGGGAACTCTGTTATTCCCTGTGGAGATTTATTCCCATAGAAAATCATGGAAAATTGATCCACGGGTATCTGGGGCTCTGGGGGGGGGGCTGTTTTTTGGGTTAGGGGCACCAAATTTTCAGTATAGCATCTAGTGCCTCTCCCCAAAATACCCCCCCATGTTTCAAAAAGTTTGGACCAGGGGGTCCAATTCTATGAGCCCCAAAAGAAGGTGCCCCTATCCTTCATTATTTCCTATGGAAGGAAGGAATTGAAAAGGTGTGCTGTCCCTTTAAATGTGATGGCCAGAACTCCCTTTGGAGTTCAATTATGCTTGTCACAGCCTTCATCTTGGCTCCACCCCTAATGTCTCCTGGCTCCACCTCCAAAGTCTCCTGGCTCCACCCCCAAAGTCCCCAGATATTTCTTGAATTGGATTTGGCAACCCTAGGAGGCAAACAGGTTAAAGTTTAAGTTTGCCAATCTCCAGTTGGGGGCAGGGGATCCCCCGGTTTGGAGGCCCTCCCCCCGCTTCAGGGTCATCAGAAAGCGGAGGTGGGGGAGGGAAATGTCTGCTGGGCACTCCATTATACCCTACGGAGACTAATTCCCATAGGGTATAATGGAGAATCGATCTGGGGCTGTTTTTTGAGGCAGAGGCACCAAATTTGCAGCAGAACATCTCGCAATTTGGGAGGGCAAACTCTATGGTACAATAGGTACCATAGATTTTTTTCCCTCCCGAAATGCTAGAGCAGTTGGGAAAACCATAGAGTTTCCCCAGAAATGCCTAGAGCGGCCGGCGCACGACATCACCAGCACAATGACGTCACTCACGGCTGCTGTCATCATGCCACATTAGCGAAAGAAGTCCCCTGCCAGAGGCTGGGGAGGGGTAGGGTTGCCAAGTCCAATTAAAGAAAAATCTGGGGACTTTGGGGGCGGAGCCAGGAGACTTTGGGGGTGGAGCCAGGAGACCTTGGGGGTGGAGCCAGGAACAAGGATGTGACAAGCATAATTGAACTCCAAGGGAGTTCTGGCCATCACATTTAAAGGGACAGCTCACCTTTTTAAATGCCTTTCTTCCATAGGAAATAATTAAGGATAGGGGCACCATCTTTTGGGGCTCATAGAATTGGACCCTCTGGTCCAATCGTTTTGAAACTTGGGGGGTATTTTGGGGAGAGGCACTAGATGCTATACTAAAAATTTGGTGCCTCTACCTCAAAAAATAGCCCCCCCAGAGCCCTCAATACCCACGGATCAATTCCCTATTATTCCCTATGGGAATTGTTCTCCATAGGGAATAATAGAGTGCCTAGTAGACATTTCCCTCCCCCCCCCACGCTTTCTAAAGGAAGGGGGAGGGCCTCCATACCAGGGAATTCCCCCCTCCCTGCCCCCTCCCTCTCTCACACACACAAACAAACACTTACC
The DNA here is from genome assembly GCF_032191835.1 of Heteronotia binoei. Taxonomy (NCBI): domain Eukaryota; kingdom Metazoa; phylum Chordata; class Lepidosauria; order Squamata; family Gekkonidae; genus Heteronotia; species Heteronotia binoei. The sequence continues at coordinate 40,240,132 of NC_083241.1, forward strand.
GCACTTGGTCTTCTTCCCTCTGCCTGCTCTGAAAACGAAAGCAAAGAAAGGGCGGGGCCGTTCTCCGAAGCCCTTCCTGTTTCCTCCTTCCTGCCCAGCCTTAAAGGGGCAGAAATTTTACAAACTGCTCAGGACTCAGGAGCTCTACACCAACATGAACGCTTCAGGTATGTTCTCCCCCCCCCCTCCACCCCCCCACCCCCCCGCTTCCTGATTTCTGGAGACCGGGGGATGAAGCTGGGAACCCAGGAGCCTCCCGGAAAAGCGGGGGGATTGGGAAGCCTAGGGAGGGGAGACTTGGTAACCATAGACACAGGGTGGAAAGGGGCAGCCACAAAATGGCTGCCACAGGAGGTGAAGCCAGTCACAAGATGGCTGCTGTCAGGGCTTTTTTTTTTTTGTAGCAGGAACGCCTTTGTATATTAAGCTCTTGGAGGATGGCTCCATCAGGGGTGTGTGGCCTAATATGCAAAGGAGCCCCTGCTAGAATTCTATCTTTGGACCCTGTACTAAGAGCCCTGTAAGCTCTTGGAGGGTTGGCTCCATCACGGGGGTGTGGCCTAATATGCAAAGGAGTTCCTGCTACAAAAAAGTCCTGATATCGGGCCCCTTGTTTCGTATACAATTAACCATTTTGGCTGTTAATTCATTTTTTTTGGGGGGGGGGATTTAAGTTTTTGTCCCTCTCCTTTTTTCTTCTACCCCAAATTTGAACCCAGGTCTTCCCCCAATTCCTAGGGAAGCCAGATTCCCCAGACAGACACAGAACTGTACTCCGAAACAGCTGCAGCGCATACATTTCCCCTTCCGCCTGGAACAACGGCATGCATACCCTGCTAGGCTAAGCACAGGAAGCTGGAGGTCGATGCAACCCATTTCTGCCAAACAGATGGATCCAGGGGATCCAAAGTCTCCACCCCTCCCATCTGCTACACCCACCGAGATCTGGATCTGGGCCACTAGAGCACTAAATAATCTGTAACGTGACTAATTGTCTTTCAACAGCTGCTTCCCCTTAGTTATTCCAATATTTTCTTAGACATTGGAGGGTCCTGGTTTCATCGGTGCAGGCGGAGAGGCAAAAGGTTCAGCCATCCTGCAATGGTTGAATCTTGCATTCCTCTGCATGCACCCAATTGCATCTGCCTTATTCGCCAACCTTCATGGAACAACCTCTTTAGGAGCAAAAGATATGCTTTGGACGGACGGATGAACAGACGGATGGACAGACAGATGGGTTTTTTGAGCAGGAATGCACAGGAACACAGTTCCGGCTAGCTTAGTGTCAGGGGGTGTGGCCTAATATGTAAATGAGTTCCTGCTGGGCTTTTTCTACAAAAAAGCAACAGACAGACGATAGCTTGATTGGATGGATGGATGGATGGATGGATGGATGGATGGATGGATGGATGGATGGATGGATGGATGGATGGATGGATGGATGATAGGATGGATGGATGGATGGATGGATGGATGGATGGATGGATGGATGGATGGATGGATGGATGATAGGATGGATGATAGGATGGATGATAGGATGGATGATAGGATGGATGATAGGATGGATGGATGGATGGATGGATGGATGGATGGATGGATGGATGGATGGATGATAGGATGGATGATAGGATGGATGATAGGATGGATGGATGGATGGATGGATGGATGGATGGATGGATGGATGGATGGATGGATGGATGGATGATAGGATGGATGGATGATAGGATGGATGGATGGATGGATGGATGGATGGATGGATGGATGGATGGATGGATGGATGGATGGATGGATGGTCACCCTGTTGGGTTTTCAAGGCAAGAGTCAAAATAGTTTATTTATTTCTTTACATTAGACTTTTATCCTGCCCTCTCCGCAAGGCGGCTTACAACAGTCCTTCACACGATTTAAAACAATAAGTCAATAAAATCTATAAAACATTAATACAATTAAAATTTTAAAACTATTCCATGGTGCTGTACCATTACTATGTTGGCGGTTCTGCTTTTCAGACGGTTGATCACTGGGAACTCTAGCTGATGTCAGGTGGCAGCTCTCTCTCAGTTTAAGCATCGAAGGCCTGTCGAAACAATTCGGTCTTACAGGCCCTGCGGAATGTAGGAAGGTCCCGCAGGGCCCTTATGGCCTCCGGGAGAGCATTCCATCACTCTGGTGCTGCCACCGAGAAGGCCCTGGCTCATGTCAAACGCAACCTGGCCTCCTTTGGTCCAGGGGTGGACAGCAGATTTTTTGTCCCTGAACGCAGTGCTCTCTGGGGGATATATGGGGAAAGGCGGTCCCGCAGATAAACAGGTCCCTGACCATAAAGGGCTTTAAAAGTCAATACCAACACCTTGAAACGGATTCAGAACACAATAGGTAGCCAGTGCAGCTCTTTCAGCACTGGCTGAATGTGCTCCCATCGAGGGAGCCTCATTAACAGCTGTGCCGCAGCGTTCTGCACTAACTGTAGTTTCCAAGTCAGCGTCAAGGGTAGCCCCATGTAGAGAGCATTACAGTGATCTATTCTTGAGGTGACCGTAGCATGGATCACCATTCCTAAGTCATTGTGCTCCAGAAAAGGAGCCAGCTGCCGCACCCGCCAAAGATGAAAAAAGGCAGATCTAAGAGTGGCTGCTACCTGGGCCTCCATTGTAAGGGAAGACTCAAGGAGAACGCCCAAGCTCTTGACCTTAGGGGCCGGTATCAATGGCACCCCGTCTAGAGCCGGCAGCTGGACCCCTCCCCTTGGACCACCCCGGCTCAGATAGAGAACCTCCATCTTCGTCAGATTCAATTTCAGGCGACTCAGCCTGAGCCAGGATGCTACGGCTTGAAGAGCCAGGTCCAGATTTTCCGGGGTACAGTTGGACTGGCCACCCATCAATAGATAGAGCTGGGTGTCGTCTGGATATTGGTGACAACGCAGTCCATACCTCCTGACAATCTGGGCAAGGGGGCGCATATAGATGTTAAATAACATCGGGGACAGAACCACACCCTGAGGCACACCACATGTGAGTGCCTCTGGGATGACTCCTCCCCTATCACCACCCTTTGTCCCTGATCTTGGAGAAAGGAGATCAACCACTGTAAGGCGGACCCCTGAATCCCCACATTGGCAAGTTGATTTGCCACCCTGCATAGCAACCCTGGACTTCCTTAGTGGTCTCCCATTCAAGTACTAATCCGGACTGACTCTGCTTAGCTTCTGAGAACCAACAAGATCAGGCTAGCCTAAATCACGCAGGTCAGGACAACCCTGGACTTCCTTGGTGATCTCCCATAGCAAATACTAGCCAGGGCTGACCCTGCTTAGCTTCCAAATTCTGATGAGATTGAACTAGCCTGGACCATCTAGGTCAAGACGAGAGATGTTCAGAGGTGGTTTGCCACTGCCTGACCCTACTTAGCTTCTGAGATCTGATGAGATCGAGCTAGCCTGGACCATCTAGGTCAAGACGAGAGACGTTCAGAGGTGGTTTGCCACTGCCTGACCCTACTTAGCTTCTGAGATCTGATGAGATCGAGCTAGCCTGGACCATCTAGGTCAAGACGAGAGATGTTCAGAGGTGGTTTGCCACTGCCTGACCCTACTTAGCTTCTGAGATCTGATGAGATCGAGCTAGCCTGGACCATCTAGGTCAAGACGAGAGATGTTCAGAGGTGGTTTGCCATCGCCTGACCCTACTTAGCTTCTGAGATCTGATGAGATCGAGCTAGCCTGGACCATCTAGGTCAAGACAAGAGATGTTCAGAGGTGGTTTGCCACTGCCTAACCCTACTTAGCTTCTGAGATCTGATGAGATCGAGCTAGCCTGGACCATCTAGGTCAAGACAAGAGATGTTCAGAGGTGGTTTGCCAGTGCCTGACCCTACTTAGCTTCTGAGATCTGATGAGATCGAGCTAGCCTGGACCATCTAGGTCAAGACGAGAGATGTTCAGAGGTGGTTTGCCATTGCCTGACCCTACTTAGCTTCTGAGATCTGATGTGATCGAGCTAGCCTGGACCATCTAGGTCAAGACAAGGGACAAACAGAGGTGGTTTCCCATTGCCTGTCTCTGCATAGCAATCCTGGAATTCCTCGGTGGTCTCTCATCCAAGTACCAACCTAGGGCCGACCCTGCTTAGATTTCAACATTTGACATGATCAAGCTAGCCTGAGCTAACCTGGTCAGGGCATGCTTCAAATAAGAATTAATAATTTCTCAAGACAATCATAATACGCGTCCTGCACAAATACACAAAATCTGCGCATAACTTCCGGCCCTTGGGAGAGCCAGTTTGGTGTAGTGGTTAAGTGCACGGACTCTTATCTGAGAGAATCGGGTTTGATTCCCCACTCCTCCACTTGCAGCTGCTGGAATGGCCTTGGGTCAGCCATAGTTCTGGCAGAGGTTGTCCTTGAAAGGACAGCTGCTGTGAGAGCCCTCTCACCCCCACCCATCTCACAGTGTGTCTGTTGTGGGGGGAGAAGATCTAGGAGATTGTAAGCCGCTCTGAGTCTCTGATTCAGAGAGAAGGGCGGGGTATAAATCTGCAGTCTTCTTCTTATTATTATTATTGGTCAAACCTTTCTCCCCTAAAATACAGCCACTCATTGAAACTGCTGTAAGAAAAAAAAAATCTAGCACTGCTTCCATTAGTCAAGGAAGAAACAAGATCTATGACTTGGGATTTCGTCGACAGTTGTTGAAAACCTCGCTAGGCAAGAACACCCCCCAAGGAGGAAGTATCGCTGGAACGGGAAGCCACAATTTCCTCCAAACTAACTGGTTGTACAAGAAACTGAATATGTAATCATGGTTTAAAAATGCTAATTCCCCCCCCCCCCCAGTGCAGTGTCGTAATTGATCAAGGCACGGAGATCCACAGGGGAGATACGTTTATTTAAGTGTTTTGACGATTTTTTTTTTTGTTCTCGCGAACCCCCCTACCCACCCTGATCAACGCAAATCCTCCGAATTGATTTGTGATACGAAAAATCAGGAGGGAGAGATGTCGGCTCCAATGGCACTGCTTAGCGTGAAAACGTCACGGCTTTTTCATGCCGATTTTATGGAGAAGCCACACTGTGTCCGGGCCTAAATTCCAGCATGGCTTTTCTTAGGATTGCCAATCCCCAGGTGAGGGCAGGGGATCCCCCAGTTGAGAGGCCCTCCGCCACTTCAGGGTCATCACAAAGCGGGGAGGGAGGAGGGAAAGGTCTGCTGGGCACTCCATTATTCCCTATGGAGACAGATTCCCATAGGATATAATAGAGAACTGATCTGCTGGTATCTTGGGTTTGGGGGGGGGCTGTTTATTGAGGTAGAGACACCACATTCTCAGCATAGCATCTGGTGCCTCTCTTGAAAACACCCCCCAAGTTTCAAAAAGATTAGACCAAGGGCTCCAATTCTATGAGCCCCAAAATAAGGTACCCCTATCTTTCATTATTTCCAATGGAGGGAAGGCATTTAAAAGCAATGCGGTCCCTTAAAATGCGATGGACAGAACTCCCTTAGAAAGCGGGGTCACTAGAAAGCATTATTCCCTAAGGAGACAGATTCTCATAGGGTATAATGAAAAATTGATCCACTGTTATCTGGGGCTCTGGAGGGGCCTGTTTTTTTTTTATGTAGAGGCACCAAATTTTCAGCATAGCATCCTGTGTCTCTCCCCAAAGTACGCGCCAAGTTTCAAAAGGATTGGACAAGGGGGTCCAATTCTGTGGGTACCAACAGAAGGTGCCCCTATCCTTCATTCTTTCCAATGGAGGGAAGGCATTTAAAAGGTGTGTGGCCCCTTTAAATGCGATGGCCAGAACTCCCTTTGGAGTTCAATGATGCTTGTCACACCCTTGCTCCTGGCTCCACCCCCAAAGTCCCCAGATATTTCTTGAACTGGACCTGGCAACCCTAGCTCTTCTACATGGGGCTTCAGGCACAATTTGCAGCCCTTCTTAAAAAAAAAGAAATCACAATTTCACTACCAGCTGTCCACATGTGGTCTGAAAAAATATCACACAGGCTCCCAGAACTACCATCTACTTAAATCCACCTCCGTTATTTTAAAGCTTACTGTTTGGTTGTCCTATCATTCCCAAATGGGTCAATTTTCCAGAGAAGGTGGTAATTATTCCTTTCCCCCCCTCCCCCTGCAACAAAAGCAGCTGTTAAAAATAATCATCATAACTGAACGACCCCAAACTTATGATCATGGAAACTTAAAAGACTATGAAGACTGCACTGTGGAGCCAAAGGGAGTGAAAGGCATAATTAAAACTGCACCGTGTCTTTAAATCTTCCCGACGCTACTGCTTTTAAGGCCTCTTTTGATTCTCCACACTTTATTAATTCATTCCTGTTTGCTGGTAGAGACACTGCTCCATAGAACATGAACAGATTTTTAGTCAGTGGGGCAGAATTTTTGGATTTCTCTTTGGTTGGCAACCAGTGTTCCCTCTAAGCCGCAGTCTTGTAAGCAAAAATCGTACTTTGTGAGCGACTGGCATCAAAAGTTGCGAGCTCCTGCATCAATTAGTGTGCTCTGGGGTCGTCCTTCCTGAGCTAAGGCAAAAATGTGTGAGCCGGAGGCTAACAATCTGTGAGCGAGCTCACGCTAACTCAGCCTAGAGGGAACACTGTTGCCAAATGAGCTTGTCAGTTTTTTGTTTTAATTGCCATCAATGGAAATTTGCGATTGTGCTTTTAAAAAAAAAAAAACAAAAAACCAGAAAACAAAAAGACAGAATTGAACATTCCCTTTTGCTGCAAAATTTAAAAAGGGGTAAGAGGAGGAGAAGTTATACCCTGGCCTTCTAGGGTTGCCAATCTCCAGCTGGCGGCAGGGGATCCCCAATTTGGAAGCCCTCTTCAGGGTTATCAGAAAGCAGTGGGGGGAGGGTAATGTCTGCTGGGCACGCCATTATTCCCTATGGAGACCAATTCCCACAGGGTATAATGGAGAATTGATCTGTGGGTATCTGGGGCTCTGGAGGGGTTTTGAGGGAGAGGCACCAAATTTTCAGCATAGTCCAATGCAGCCGTAACAGACTAAAGTCATCTCAAAGGGCAAAACGAAAGCCAGTGAACTGAAAGGCATAACAAAAAAATCTAAACAAAAACCAACCAAATTATGGACCGTTTTGAGTTTTAAGCGAGAACGTTGTTAAGTTTTATTACAAGGTCCAAGTTTGCAGACTGAAAAAAAAAGATCTTCTCTAAACATCTGTGCAAATTAAGATTAAAGGAACCCAAAGAACCAGGAAACAGAAGACCTTTGTGTCCAACACTCCTGCAGAGTTCCTCACGGCTCGGAAAGCGCAGCAGTCCGGCCAGCGGCTCTGCCCACATCGGAAGGGTCTTTAATGTTATCTAAACTCTCGAGAGGGCCAACCGCTGTGAAGAAATCTCACCCAGACATTGTGTACCCAGAGTAAAGGACTTCCTCTAGTGCCTGGACTACCTTTTCAGGCCAAACAATGGAGCCATTGTGGGTTAACAGTTAAAACACTAATGATGCAGTCCCTCTTATCGAAGAGTAGCCGGGCGAGTGTACCACAGCAAAAATATACAAGAGTTTTGTGGCACCTAGGAGACTGAACACACATGAAGCTGCCTTATACTGAATCAGAGCCTTGGTCCATCAAGGTCTGTCTTGTCTATTCCGAATGGCAGCAGCTCTCTGAGGTCTTGGGCAGAAACTTGCCCATCACCAACAGGGCGTGGAAGCTGCGGCCTTCATAAGAACATCAGAAGAGCCCTGCTAGGTCAGACCAGTGGTCCATCTAGTCCAGTATCCCGCATTAGTCCAACATCCCACCTCACACAGTGGCCAACCAGTTCTTCTGGAAGGATAACAACAGGACATAGAGGCTGAGGCCTTCATAAGAACATCAGAAGAGCTCTGCTAGATCAGACCAGTGATCCATCTAGTCCAGCATCCTGTCTCACACAGTGGCCAGCCAGTACCTCTGGAGGGCCAACAACAGAGCATAGAGGCTGTGACATTCATAAGAACATCAGAAGAGCCCTGCTAGATCAGACCAGTGGTCCATTTAGTCCAACATCCTGCCTTACACAGTGGCCAACCAGTTCTTCTGGAAGGCTAACAACAGGGCATAGACACTGAGGCCATAAGAACATCAGAAGAGCCCTGCTAGATCAGACCAGTGGTCCATTTAGTCCAACATCCTGCCTTACACAGTGGCCAACCAGTTCTTCTGGAAGGCTAACAACAGGGCAGAGACACTGAGGCCATAAGAACATCAGAAGAGCCCTGCTGGATCAGACCAGCGGTCCATTTAGTCCAACATCCTGCCTCACACAGTGGCCAACCAGTTCTTCTGGAAGGCCAACAACAGGGCATAGAGGCCTGGGCCTCCCCTTAATGTTACCTCCTGGCTCTGGGATTCAGTGGTTCAGTGCCACTGAATATGGAGGTTCCCCTCAGCCACCATGGTCCTTTTAACTGGAGATTCAAGGGGTTGAACCGTGAACCTTCTACAAGCCAAGCAGATGCTCTGCCACTGAGCCATGACACACACCCCCTCCAATAACTGCATGCGTGAGCTATCTTATACTGAACCAGTCCATCAAGGTCAATGTTGTCTATTCAGAATGGTAGTGGATCTCCGGGGTCTCAGGCAGAGGTCTTTCCCACACCTCCTGCCTGGTCCCTTTAAAGTGGCAATGCTGGGGATTGAACCTGGGACCTTCTGCAAGCCAGGCAGAGGCTCTTCCACTGAGCCAAGTGAACGTTTTTATGATAGCACAACATTGATGGATGGATGTAGGCAAAGTGGAGGGGGCTCAGAGTCAGAAGATGGCAGTGGAGGTGGTCTTGAAAATAGGTCCTACAGGAAAATGTTGAGGTAGCTGGGTACATTTATCCTGGAGGAGAGAAAAGTTAGAGGGAATGCGATTGTGGCTTTCCAAAAACGTAAAAACTCTCACATGGATGGGGGCAGCAGTGAATGCTCTGCTGCTCCAGATGGCAAGATTATCTCCTCCCAAAATTTGATGGCACACAATTTAAGAGGCAAAGCAGTGAACAAGAACAGATGGAATACAGACTGTTTCATGGATTCTAAGGTTTCTGTGCACACACCAAATGTATAAGAATCTGGAAAATGCAACAAATGCCAAAAATGTTCAAGACGAGAAAAGGGGGGATGAAGATATTGAGTGACAGCAACGTATGTTTCATTTACTAGCCTGGATTGGAATTACCTTTTCAGGGAAGAACATAAGAAAAACCCTGCTGGATTAGGCCAGTGGTCCATCCAGTCTACCATTCTGCCTCACACAGTGGCCAACTAGTTCCTCTGGAGATACAACAACAGGGCAGAGAGACTGAGGCCTTCATGAGAACTCTGGAAGAGCCCTGCTGGGATCAGACCAGTGAGGGTCCACCTAGTCCAGCATCCTGTCTCACACAGTGGCCAACTAGTTCTTCTGGAAGGCTAACAACAGAGCATAGAGGCTGAGGCCTTCATAAGAACATCAGAAGAGCCCTGCTGGATCAAATTAGTGGTCCATCCAGTCTACCATTCTGCCTCACACAGTGGCCAACTAGTTCCTCTGGAGGGACAACAGGGCAGAGAGGCTGAGGCCTTCATAAGAACTCTGGAAGAGCCCTGCTGGGTCAGACCAGTGAGGGTCCACCTAGTCCAGCATCCTGTCTCACACAGTGGCCAGCCAGTTCCTCTGGAGGGCCAACAGCAGGGCATAGAGGCTGTGGCCTTCATAAAAACATCAGAAGAGCCCTGCTGGATCAGACCAGTAGTCCATCCAGTCTACCATTCTGCCTCACACAGTGGCCAACTAGTTCCTCTGGAGGGACAACAGGGCAGAGAGGCGGAGGCCTTCATAAGAACTCTGGAAGAGCCCTGCTGGGTCAGACCAGTGAGGGTCCACCTAGTCCAGCCTCCTGTCTCACACAGTGGCCAACCAGTTCTTCTGGAGGGCCAACAACAGGGCAGAGAGGCTGAAGCCTTCGTAAGAACATCAGAAGAGCCCTGCTGGATCAGACCAGGGGTCCATCTAGTCCAACATTCTGTTGCACACTGTGGCCAGCCAGTTCCTCTGGAGGGCCAACGATGTTCATTGTTGAATGACTACTTTTTAGGGTTCCCAAATCCCCCGCTAGGCCTGGAGACCCCCGATTTGGAGCCTCCTCCCCCCGCTGGCCATAAAAGGGAAAGCAGGGGGAGGGGAGGGGGAGAACGGCAGCCCTTCCCACCCAGCCCCAATCGCAGCAGCCAGAGCTCTTCCGTTTTCTCAGGCTGCTTCCCGCCCCCAGTCAGCTGGCCGGTGAAGGGAGGGGAGCCCAGCCACGCCCCCAAAGGACCATGTGCCTTTGCACCTCCGGAGGTGAGTGAGTTCTGTCCCCTGCATCACATTTGCCAGAAACGGGGGGGGGGGGGGCGGGGTGGAGAGGGAAACGTCTTCTCATAGGGTATAATGGGGAATTGATCTGGAGGTTTCGGGGGCTCTGGGGGAGCTGTTTTTTGAGGTAGAGGCACCAAATTTTCAATATAGTATCTAATGCCTCTCCCCAAAGTATCCCCCAAATTTCAAAACGATTGGACCAGGGGGTCCAATTCTATGAGCCCCAAAAGAAGGTGCCCTTATCCTTCATTATTTCCTATGGAAGGAAGACATTTAAAAAGGTGTGCTGTCCCTTTAAATGTGATGGCCAGAACTCTCTTGGAGTTCAATTATGCTTGTCACACCCTTGTTCCTGGCTCCGCCCCAATGTCTCCTGGCTCCACCCCCAAAGTCTCCTGGCTCCACCCCCAAAGTCCTCAGATATTTCTTGAATTGGACTTGGCAACCCTACTACTTTTGTACATTGTTTGTTTGTGGTTTCAGTGTTGTACAATTTATTTATTTCATTTTTATTTATTTACTTTGGATGCACTCCCAATTTTTGTATTTGTCACTTCCAAGATCTGACATGATTTGGCTAAAGTGGGCCAACCAAGTATTAGGCCACACAGCCTTGATGTAGCCAATCCTCCAAGAGCTTACAAAAAAGAGCCTTGTAAGCTCTTGGAGGATGGCTACATCAGGGGTGTGTGGCCTAATACGCAAAGGAACTCCTGCTAGAATTCCACCCCAATAATAACCAACCAAAAGAATGCAGGATTTGAATATCACTAACCCGTGTGCTCTCTCACACCCACATACACAAACACTTTCTTTTTTAAGTATATCCTAAATATCAGGCTGACGGAGCAGATTTCCACTGAATTCCATTGCAATGTCCTTATGCATATATACTGGAATGTGCAGAAACCTTTTCTGTATAAATAGTTCAAATCCCCCCTGAAAAGTTGCAAAAAGAAGAGCATCTTCAATGCACATTACAGGCATCCCAGGATACTGGGCTGCAACTCAAATCGGTTTCCCGTCCGTTACGCGGCAGATTCTCTCATCTTTACTTCATTTTCCAGTAAGCTTTTGCTGTAAGGAAATACTGAGCTATTTACAAATATCTTAATGGAACGTTCATTCATCTTCCCAAGCCCCCACAGTCTGAATCTATTTCCTGTGCTTACCTTTCAAAGGAAAAACAGATGAGCAAGGTACATACAGTGGAATCCTAGAATTTCCTTCGCCAAAACCTGAGCTCTCTGATCCCTAGGAACTTAATGTACGTGCCTTGCTTTCAGCTTAAGGGGAAGCACATTTTATTTGGGGAGGGGCATATATGCACGCAGTGACTGCAGCCAGAATAATTTTTGCCAAATACTGGAAACTACACGAAATACCAAGAAAAGAAGAAGACATTGAATTTATATTCCACCCTCCACTCAAAGTGGCTCACAATCTCCTTTATCTTCCTCCCCCACAACAGACACCCTGTGAGGTGGGTGGGGCTGAGAGAGCTCTCACAGCAGCTGCCCTTTCAAGGACAACCTCTGCCAGAGCTCTGGCTGACCCAAGGACATTCCAGCAGCTGCAAGTGGAAGAGTGGAGAATCCAACCCGGTTCTCCCAGATAAGAGAGCTCTGGCTGACCCAAGGCCATTGCAACAGCTGCAAGTGGAGGAGTGGGGAATCCAACCCGGTTCTCCCAGATAAGAGAGCTATGGCTGACCCAAGGCCATTGCAGCAGCTGCAAGTGGAGGAGGGGGGAATCCAACCCGGTTCTCCCAGATAAGAGAGCTATGGCTGACCCAAAGCCATTGCAGCAGCTGCAAGTGGAGGAGTGGGGAATCCAACCCGGTTCTCCCAGATAAGAGAGATGTGGCTGACCCAAAGCCATTGCAGCAGCTGCAAGTGGAGGAGGGGGGAATCCAACCCGGTTCTCCCAGATAAGAGAGCTATGGCTGACCCAAAGCCATTGCAGCAGCTGCAAGTGGAGGAGTGGGGAATCCAACCCGGTTCTCCCAGATAAGAGAGCTATGGCTGACCCAAAGCCATTGCAGCAGCTGCAAGTGGAGGAGTGGGGAATCCAACCCGGTTCTCCCAGATAAGAGAGATGTGGCTGACCCAAAGCCATTGCAGCAGCTGCAAGTGGAGGAGGGGGGAATCCAACCCGGTTCTCCCAGATAAGAGAGCTATGGCTGACCCAAAGCCATTGCAGCAGCTGCAAGTGGAGGAGTGGGGAATCCAACCCGGTTCTCCCAGATAAGAGAGCTATGGCTGACTCAAAGCCATTGCAGCAGCTGCAAGTGGAGGAGTGGGGAATCCAACCCGGTTCTCCCAGATAAGAGAGATGTGGCTGACCCTAGGCCATTCCAGCTGCTGCAAATGGAGGAGTGGGAAATCAAACCCGGTTCTCCCAGATAAGAGTCTGCGCACTTAACCACTACACCAAACTGGATCTCTTACTATCTAAGCTTTTAGACTTTGCAGAAATAGACATACTATCAGCCAGACTGAGAGATGCCAATCTCTGTGAAACTAAGAAAACATGGGAACCATTATATAATCGGTTATGTTATAATATATGAACTTCCAAAAGAAGATAACAATGTAATTTATGATAACTATTGCCGTATAAAAATATATCCTTGTCTTAGTAAGAGCTTTAAGAGATACTAATGATTATTGAATTACCGAATTAGAAGATGAACTTGCAGAGAATGTTATAAGATGACCGATACTGATGATGATACAAACTGAACAATGTACAAGTAGAAATACTACACATTTTTAATTCATGTACCCTACTCTTTTCCCTTTCCTTCTATTTCCCTTTCCCATTCCTTTTCACATGAAAATCTATTGTAAAAAAAATTAAAATAAATTTTAAAAAAGAAAGAGACGGAGGATGGTTTCACTCAAGCCCTCGTCCTGCAAAACCCCCGTTGAAGACCGCGAGCATTACGGCTGAATTGACTTAACCACAAAACTTTCTACACTCGGATACAAAAACATACGCAAGATAACGAACATCCTTCCCTACAGATCAGTTTGTCAATGGCGTGTTCTTTTGGTGCTAGGATTGCAAGGAATCTCATTGTCAAGGCGGAAGGTATTTGGGCTGCCAGCCGACTGATGTGCAACCAGTCTCCCTGTGGATAAAATTACTGGTGAAGAATGCTGATCTTAAGCAAACAAAACCGACCTGTGATTGAGTCTCAGAAAGAGCAGGACAGAAACTGTAAAAAGGGTAAAGGCAGTCCCCTGTGCAAGCACCAGTCGTTTCCGACTCTCGGGTGACGTTGCTTTCAAAATGTTTTCACAGCAGACTTTTGACGGGGTGGTTTGTCATTGCCTTCCCCAGTCATCTACACTTTCCCTCCAGCAAGCTGGGGACTCATTTGACCGACCTCTGAAGGATGGAAGGCTGAGTCAACCTTGAGCCAGCTACCTGAATCCAGCTTCCACCAGGGATCGAACTCGGGTCGTGAGCAGAGCTTAGGACTGCAGTACTGCATAGTCCCTGAAAAGCACAGGCCACGTCACTTGTAGCTCATTCGGCACCCTCCCCTATAATGCTTAGCACAGCTTACCTGCAACACACCGGCTGTGTTCAAACCTGAAACAAGAAGAACAAGCTGTTGAGTCGCAACTGACTCATGGGAACCCCACCTGTGGGGCATTCCAGGCAAGAGAACAGAGGTGCTTTGCCGTTAACTTCCTCTGCAGAGCAACCCAGAGTTTCCTTGGTGGTCCCCCATCCAAGTACTAACCACGATGAACCCTCATTAGCTTCTGAGTGTCAAGTCTGTATAAAACTCTGGTCAAGTATGTACCTAACTTTGGCTTGGGGGAAAGGCAACTTGGGTAAAGCCAACCTGTATTCCATTGCTGCTAGCTTGAACTCTCCTTTCCCCCCTCCTTTCCTTTGTTATGTAGTTATGCTTTGAAATGGGAATGTGTGAACGTTTTATCTGAGCCTTCTCAGGCCGAGCTCAGGGGGAGGCTGGAGCCGCCAACGCTCAAGTCCAAAGTAGGCCTGAGAATGAAATGGTAACATCAGTGTGTGAATGTGCCCTGCATAGTCCCCCTCCCTAAAGAATCCCTTTGAAGTGTACCTTATATGATTGCATTCTATTGTATGATCTTTAGTCTTTCAATACTAGCCTAGTCGAGAACAACAGTATCAATAAACTAGTTATTTTGTTTCAACAACGACTCGTTATTGAATCTGCCGACTTGACACTGAGATCTGAACACAAAGGGCTAGCCTGGGCCATCCAGGGAGGCAGCGCCAGTGCTAGGCTTTCTGGAGCCCTAGGCCAGGGGTAGCCAACGGTAGCTCTCCAGATGTTTTTTGCCTACAACTCCCATCAGCCCCAGCCAGCATGGCCAATGGCTGGGGCTGATGGGAGTTGTAGGCAAAACACATCTGGAGAGCTACCGTCGGCCGCCCCTGCCCTAGGCGAATCACCCACTAGCGCCCCCGCCCCCATTATTAAAAAAATATAGGGAAAATGAAGAGCACAAAACTTGAAACTTTTCACATTTTTAGTTTACTCGTTTTTAATTTTAATTTTTGTAAAAAAGTGATATGTTATTAAAAAACGGGAGAAGAAGTGCTTAGTCGGCCAAGCCAGGAAGGAGGGTGGCGGGAGAGGATGAGGTGGGAGACGAAGTCACACATCGGGGAGAGGGGGGTGGCTCGGCTTTGTGGAAGGCACCTTGGTGATGGGA
Source organism: Heteronotia binoei (assembly GCF_032191835.1). Taxonomy (NCBI): domain Eukaryota; kingdom Metazoa; phylum Chordata; class Lepidosauria; order Squamata; family Gekkonidae; genus Heteronotia; species Heteronotia binoei. The sequence goes on from NC_083241.1 coordinate 40,255,228, forward strand.
AAGGACATGGTGACAGCGGTCAGGAGCCAGAGTCATGCGTCTGGGAGGGGGCACCCAGTGGTTCACCCTAGGCCAAGTGGCGCCCTAGGTGACTGCCTACTTTGCCTACTCCACGCACCGGCCCTGCAAGGGGGGGTTCACCCAAGTTTTCCTGGGTGGTCTCCCATCCAAGCACTGACCATGACTCACCTCTCCAGTTCTGATGAGACCAGGTTAAGCTGAGCTAATAAAGCTGCCCTTAGTACAAAACTTGAGGGGAGGGGGGAGTAATCAAACGATGGTTAGAGCAATTCACATCACCTACTGTCTGGTCCTTTTCACTAGAGATGCCGGGGACTGAACCAGGGACCTTCTGCATGCCAAGCAGACGCTCTGCCGTTGAGCTAGGGTTGCCAGAGATTACACACCTGCCAGCGGGTGGACTGTTTGCATGTGCAGCGCAACTACGTCCCCCAGAAGTGACGCAATTGAGTTGGGCCCATCGCACAGGGATACTAGCATTTTTAGCAAAAAGCTCTATGGTGACATAGATTTTTTTTTTTTTACCCAAATGCTGGAGCATCCCCGTGTGACATGTCCAGCGTGATTACATCACTTTCGGATCATGTAATCATACCTGGCAAATTGCATGCCAATGGAGCTCTTCGGGAGACGGGTGGCTCCCCCTGCCAGCCAATCCTGTACCAGTGGGCTGGAGGACCCAAAATTGGAGAAAAACCCACCCCTGGTGGGAGGATGGAAATCTTATATTCAGCCATACCCTTCCCCTATATGCCTGAAGGGAGGTCATTCCACTAACAAAGGTTATTTTACGGTGTGTCAATCCAGATCAGAAACCATAGTTTGAAGCTGGTTTTTTATGAACCGCAGTTCTGATTTTGCAGGATAGACATCCTGGCTTAATCTCAACATATTCCATGCCTTTAGAGGCCCCAGGCCAGCTCCCCGCCCTATTTTCCCCCCTGCTTGCACCCCTCCCAGCCTGCATGTGCAGCCAGCAACTGAGCCGCTCTTTGCCCAACTTGCTTGGTGCGGCTGCCGCTATTGTTGTTGCCAAGTTTGCCTCTCTCTGCCTCTCTCTTACGGCTTAGTAAAAGGGCTTTTCAGAAAGTGCCTGCAGTGGGGGCCACCTGCAGCAGGGCGGGCACTCAGACACTGAGATCATTTGCAAGACGACCCCCAAGATTTCAATCATCGATATGATCACATAAGAACATAAGAGAAGCCATGTTAGATCAGGCCAATGGCCCATCCAGTCCAACATTCTGTGTCACACAGCGGCCAAATAACCTCTGCTCCATATTTTTATCTAACCTCCTCTTGAAGGTGGCTATGCTTGTGGCCGCCACCACCTCCTGTGGCAGTGAATTCCACATGTTAATCTTCAAGTCCTTGAAGGGCTGTCCTAGAGAGGATGGGGTGGAATTGTTTTCTGTGGCCCCGGAAGGTAGGACCAGAACCAGTGGGTTGAAATTAAATCAAAAGAGTTTCCAGCTCAACATTAGAAAGAACTTCCTGACCGTTAGAGCGATTTCTCAGTGGAACAGGGAGGTGGTGGGCTCTCCTTCCTTGGAGGTTTTTCAACAGAGGCTAGATGGCCATCTGATAGCGATGAAGATCCTGTGAATTTAGGCGGGAGGTGTTTGTGAGTTTCTTGCATTGTGCAGGGGGTTGGACTCGATGACCCTAGAGGTCCCTTCCAACTCTTATGATTCTATGAACTTCCTGACTGTTAGAGCAATTCCTCAGTGGAACAGGCTTCCTCCTTGGGAGGTGGTGGGCTCTCCTTCCTTGGAGATTTTTAAACAGAGGCTAGATGGCCATCTGACAGCGATGAAGATCCTGTGAATTTAGGCGGGAGATGTTTGTGAGTTTCTTGCATTGTGCAGGGGGTTGGACTCGATGATCCTAGAGGTCCCTTCCAACTCTATGATTCTATGACTGCCTGGGGGCCTCCACAGGGTTTTTATCCCATACTGGTCCACATTTGGTGAAACAAATTCTATTTCAGCAATTGTGTGCAAGCCAAACCCCAACTCACAATTGCAGAGACTGTCCTGCTCACAACTGCAGGGAATAGGGCTGCCAATTCCCAGGTGGGGCAGGGGATCACCCAGTTTGGAGGCTCTCCCCCCACTTCAGGGTCATCAGAAAGCAGGGGAGGGGAAGGAAATGTCTGCCGGGCACTCCATTGTTCCTTATGGAGACTGATTCCCATAGGGTATAATTAATTGATCCACAGGTATCTGGGGCTCTGGAGGGGCTGTTATTTGAGATAGAGGCACTACATTTGCAGCATAGCATCCAGTGCCTCTCCCCAAAATACGCTCCAAGTTTCAGAAAGATTGGACTAGGGGGTCCAATCCTATGGGTCCCCAAAGAAGGTGCCCCTACCCTTCATTATTTCCAGTGGAGGGAAGGCATTTCAAAGGTGTGCGGTCTCTTAAAATGGGATGGCCAGGATTCCCTTTGGAGTTCAATGATGCTTGTCACAACCTTGCTCCTGGCTCCACCCCAGTGTCTCCTAGCTCCACCCCCAGTGTCTCCTGGCTCCACCCCCAATGGACTTCAATGATGCTTGTCACAACCTTGCTCCTGGCTCCACCCCCAGTGTCTCCTGGCTCCACCTCCAATGGACTTCAAGGATGCTTGTCACAACCTTGCTCCTGGCTCCACCCCCAGTGTCTCCTGGCTCCACCTCCAATGGACTTCAAGGATGCTTGTCACAACCTTGCTCCTGGCTCCACCCCCAAAGTCTCCTGGTTCCACCCCCAGTGTCTCCTAGCTCCACCCTCAATGGAGTTCAATGCTTGTCACACCCTTGCTCCTGGCTCCACCCGCAATGTCTCCTGGCTCCACCCCCAATGTCACCTGGCTCCACCCCCAGTGTCTCCTAGCTCCACCCTCAATGGAGTTCAATGCTTGTCACACCCTTGCTCCTGGCTCCACCTCAGTGTCTCCTGGCTCCACCCCCAAAGGAGTTCAATGATGCTTGTCACACCCTTGCTCCTGGCTCCTCCCCCAGTGTCTCCTGGCTCCACCCCAATGGAGTTCAATGCTTGTCACACCCTTGCTCCTGGCTCCACCCCCAATGTCTCCTGGCTCCACCCCCAATGGAGTTCAATGATGCTTGTCACACCCTTGCTCCTGGCTCCACCCCCAATGTCTCCTGGCTCCACCCCCAATGGAGTTCAATGATGCTTGTCACACCCTTGCTCCTGGCTCCTCCCCCAGTGTCTCCTGGCTCCACCCCCAAAGTCCCCAGATGTTTCTTGAATTAGACCTGGCAACCCTAGCAAAGAATATCCTGAAGGGCCAGGCAAAGACCACAGAACCAACATTTGCTGAAACAAACCTGATTTCAGGGATCACCTATGAGCCAAATCCCAGGCTTAGAGAAGTCATATCGTTTTTCTGTGCCGCCGAGATTCCCAGAGCCACAGAAACGATTTACACTCACACCTGCAAGGAATATCCGAAAGGATGTATAACCTTCACCGGCACTAAACCAGGCTGCTTTCCACATCCCACCAAAAATTCAGACCCAAACTGAGCAAAACGCTCCGTGTAGAAAGAGGCTTTTTTTTTGTTGTCCCGCGGCTGATTGGGGTCTTACAGAGTTTAATGAGTGCGCCCCTCTCTTCGAATAGCTCGGCTCTCCATGAATAGAACCCTGTCCTAGACGGCAAATTCCCAGCATCGACCCCGCAAACTTAGTAGCCGGAGCAGAACTGTCTGGGGGGCACACGGGCCCCCTTCTCGTTTCCATCAAAATGGGCTGTTTCGAGATCGTCGCCAACGGCGCTTCCGAGGGGCTGCGAAAAATGCTTCCTTGTGCCAAAGGTTTTCAGCTCGTGCATGAGGAACCTCCGACGTGCTAATTTTTTAAAAGGACTGTGACATATGCAAAGGACGTGTGTTCTGTTAACACAGCACACTGGGACTTCAAACGACTCAATTATTACCTCTCGGTGACTGCCTTCTAACAGTCAGTTGTTGTGGGATTGTTTGTTCGTTTGGGTTTTTTTTTTTTTGCAATGTCTTACTTATGTGCTGCGAGTGTCCCTGCTGTTGTTGTGGAAGGTGAGGAGAAATCGCAGCTCTCTCTGAGCTGAAAGAGAAGCATGCACGGCTCAGTCTAACAATGCCAATTATTGGGGAAATAAACCTGTTAGGGGCCCTGGTTGAAGACTTTCAGCATGCAATCTACTGGCCTGGGCCCCACCAACGAGACAGGACCATACATGTTCCAGAAAACAAGCTGCTAAGTTGCTACTGACCTTGTTTAACCTGTGCGAAAATCCAGGCACCTCAGTGCAAGGGCCGCATTCTTTGAGAACAATAGACCTGTCGATCAAAAACTCAGGGGCCTCGCAAAGGAAATGCTGCATTTCTCAGCACGCGGTTCCGGGGGGTTCCGCCTCCCCCAATTTCCCAACAAGAGGTTAAAGTCATTGTGGATCTAGCCTTGCCTTCAGGACAAAAATATGCTTGCGGCTTGCCCCACAATGGGAGAATTCTTCAGGACAATAAGAACTTTCAATCTGTGGGGATTAACGACGAAATCGAGGCATTGCTGTGGGGGTCGGCCCTGGAGGGATCAAACCGAAATGGAAAATTCAGCCAAGTGTGTTTTTGAAAGTCGATCTCCGGTTCACTTAAGGTGTCGGAGCTCATTCAACAAGAAAGTGACTTGTGGGGCGCTATAAAGGATTTATCATGGCATGAGCTTTCCTGAGCCGCTGAGTCAGATGTGGGTAGTGAGACTGGGGTCCCAAGAGAGCTGGAAATAAGTCCCGCCTCTGGAAATAAGTCCTACCTCCACCACTTCTGTATATCACTTCCTCCGTCGCTTCAGTTGCCCAGTAGCCGGCTGCAAATCACAGCGATTTAATGTAAGCATTTATACGCCATAGGTTGGGATTCCCCACTGTTTCCCCCTTCTCCATTGTCTCATAACAACAATCCTACAAGGTAGGCCAGGCTGAGAGTTTGCAAGGAGCGCAAAGTCATACAGCAAACTTTCATGGCAAAAGCAGGGATTAGAACCCAGGGTTCTTGTCTGCCGCTCTACCCAATACACCAGGGGTGGGGAACCTCCATCTCGTGGGACTTAATTCAGGTACTCAGGGTCTGCAAAATGGCCTATGGTTGAGGTGGCAGTTGTCCAGTGGTAATGGCCTCCCCTGCCCAATCCTACTCTACTTATTTCATGTGCTCCTTTCATTCACCCACTTGCTTTAGTAGTTTTCCATCTACGGACACACATAGGTAGAGTTTTGGGGGACTAGTTATTCATTATGCTACAGACTGCAATTTAATGATTAAGAACATAAGCGAAGCATGTTGGATCAGGCCAACGGGCCCATCCAGTCCAACACTCTGTGTCACATAAGAACATAAGAGAAGCCATGTTGGATCAGGCCAGTGGCCCCTCCAGTCCAACACTCTGTGTCACAGAAGAACATAAGAGAAGCCATGTTGGATCAGGCCAACGGCCCATCCAGTCCAACACTCTGTGTCACATAAGAACATAAGAGAAGCCATGTTGGATCAGGCCAGTGGCCCATCCAGTCCAGCACTCTGTGTCACAGAAGAACATAAGAGAAGCCATGTTGGATCAGGCCAATGGCCCCTCCAGTCCAACACTCTGTGCCACATAAGAACATAAGAGAAGCCATGTTGGATCAGGCCAATGGCCCCCTCCAGTCCAACACTCTGTGTTACAGAAGAACATAAGAGAAGCCATGTTGGATCAGGCCAGTGGCCCCTCCAGTCCAACACTCTGTGTCACAGAAGAACATAAGAGAAGCCATGTTGGATCAGGCCAATGGCCCATCCAGTCCAACACTCTGTGTCACATAAGAACATAAGAGAAGCCATGTTGGATCAGGCCAACGGCCCATCCAGTCCAACACTCTGTGTCACACAGTGGCAAAAAATTTTATATATACACACACACTGTGGCTAATAGCCACTGATGGACCTGTGTTCCATATTTTTATCTAAACCCCTCTTGAAGGTGGCTATACTTGCGGCCGCCACCACCTCCTGTGGCAGTGAATTCCACATGTTAATCCACATGTAAAAAGGAAGAAGTACTTCCTTTTATCCGTTTTAACCTGGCTGCTCAGCAATTTCATCGAATGCCCACGAGATCTTGTATTGTGAGAAAGGGAGAAAAGTACTTCTTTCTCTACTACTTGATGGTTTATGCAGGTTTTTTAACGACTGTACTATGTTTTAATTTTGGCAATTTACTGTTTATCTGTGGTTGTTCTCCGCTTTGATCCTGCTCTGTGGAGAAGGGCAGGCTAGAAATTCTAATATGATAACACACCAACCGTTGCACCACGCTGGCTAATTCGGCTGTCTTCAAACCGAGCGCTATCCCACCTCTGCCACCAGCAGCCCCCCCAATTTAGAACAAAAGTGGGGGAAAGGCTAAGCTCGAGCATACTAAGGCAAAGGCTAAGTTTCACTATAAGTTGCAAGTGGGAACAGGAGAATTCGACATGGGGGATACCATTTAGAGAAACAACATCGCTAGTTGCGGAAATGTTATAGATCAGGATTCCCGTCCTTTTTGAGCTTGTGCGTGCGCCTTTAGAACCCCAACACAACACAGACAAAATGGCTGCCTCAGCTTACCTTCAGCCACACGGTAGGTATCCTTCTGTTGTGGGGGTCACCGGTGTCAATGCAACTTTTTACAAAAATCTGCACATCCCATCAAAAAGTTCCAATGGCCAATCAGAAACCTTGCTGGACCAAAGTCCCACCTGGCCCAAGCCCCATTCTAAAAATACTAGGGTGCCAGGAAGAAGAACAAGAAGAAGAAGACCGCAGATTTATACCCCGCTTTTCTATCTGAATCAGAGTCTCAGAGCGGCTTGCAATTTCCTTTATCTCCTTCATATGAACATATGAAGCTGCCTTACACTGAATCAGACCCTGGGTCCATCCAAGTCAGTCTTGTCTACTCAGACTGGCAGCGGCTCTCCAGGGTCTCAAGCTGAGGTTTTTCACACCTATTTGCCTGGACCCTTTTTTAGTGAAGATGCTGGTGATTGAACCTGGGACCTGCTGCTTACCAAGCAGATGCTCTGCCACTGAGCCACCATCCTTCCCCCACAACAGACACCCTGTGAGGTGGGTGGGGCTGAGAGAGCTCTCCCAGAAGCTGCCCTTTCAAGGACAACTCCTACAAGAGCTATGGCTGACCCAAGGCCATTCCAGCAGCTGCAAGTGGAGGAGTGGGGAATCAAACCCGGTTCTCCCAGATAAGAGTCTGCACACTTAGAGCTATTGCTGACCCAAGGCCATTTCAGCAGGTGCAAGCGGAGGAATGGGGAATCAAACCCGGTACTTCCAGATAAGAGTCCGCGCACTGAACCACTACACCAAACTGGCTCTCGAAGAAGAAGAAGATATTGGATTTATATCCCGCCCTCCACTCCGAAGAGTCTCAGAGCGGCTCACAATCTCCTTTACCTTCCTCCCCCACAACAGTCACCCTGTGAGGTGGGTGGGGCTGGAGAGGGCTCTCACAGCAGCTGCCCTTTCAAGGACAACCTCTGCCAGAGCTATGGCTGACCCAAGGCCATTCCAGCAGGTGCAGGTGTGGGGAATCAAACCCGGTTCTCCCAGATAAGAGTCCGCACACTTAACCACTACACCAAACCGGCTCTCTCGAAAAGTGTTGGTGGTGTTGGGGGCTTCTGTTACAGGTTATACCCATCGCTCAACTGTTCTTTGGAGTCCCTAGTCTTGCTAAATCCACCATTTCTCAGCAAGGAGTTGTTTGCGTCACTTACCTTTCTGTGCTCAATAGCAGGCTGCGGAACAACGAGCTGAAATCCAAGCACCACAATGGAACTTAGAAGCCTGCAAAAAGGCAAAAGAAAACAGTTTCTGCTAAGTGTCCTGCTTCCAGTGAAACCACAAGCGACACTTCACACGGCGGATCGTATCAGCGGCGCTGTTAAGTTTCTCTCACCACCGAGCGACCACAGACCACAAACCTGAGCTCCCAGCTCTCCAGAAGGAACAGTTCTCGGTTTTGAAGCTAACAACCAGGTGTCAACCGTTCTTCTTCCAAGCTAAACAGCAAACGCCGGGGAGTTAAATCCTTCTAGGGTAAACGCAAGGGGGGTGGGAAAGAAATCGCAATGGAAGTCGCGTGTCCCTCCCGGCAGAACAAATGCTTTTAATTTCTTTAGCTGTATTGTTCTCTTCCAGTCAAAGAGGGAGTTAAGACAGAGACAGATAAACACCTGCTCTCAAGTGCATGAATTAGATGTATTTAAAACATTTCCACCTCATCTAATTATGCCTAAGTGCGTAAAGTCCCTCTGTGCTGTGGGGAGGGGGGGAGAGAGAGGAAGAGGAGGAGGAGGAGGAGGAGGAGGAGGAGGAGGAGGAGGAGGAGGAGGAGAAGAAGAAGAAGAAGAAGAAGAAGAAGAAGAAGAAGAAGAAGAAGAAGAAGAAGAAGAAGAAGAAGAAGAAGAAGAAGAAGAAGAAGAAGATGGTGATGGTGATGGTGATGGTGATGGTGATGGTGATGGTGATGGTGATGGTGATGGTGATGGTGGTGATGATGATGATGATGATGATGATGATGATGATGATGATGATGATAAATTTATTCTTATATCCCGCCCTCCCCTGCCGAAGCGGGCTCAGGGCGGCTCACAGGACATGGTTTACACCATGATTACACTAAAATCCATCGATACACTAAAACAATTAAAATAATTAAAATAGTTAGATACAATTCAGATTAAGTTAATTAACAATTAAAATTATCAAATATAAGTTAAGTTAAAGTGCCACAGTTCAGAATGTGTATAGGATGGCTAGGTGTCATCTCCGGGTGCCGTCTTAAATGCGAGTTGACAGAGGGTGGTTTTGCAAGCCCTGCGAAATTGATTTAGGTCTCGCAGGGCTCGCACCTCCTCTGGTAGTTGGTTCCACCATTTGGGGGCCATTGTGGAGAAGGCCTGCTCCCTAGTTGCCTTCAATCTGGCCTCTCTTGGTCCAGGGATTCGTAGTAGGTTTTGAGAACTAGATCTCAGTGCTCTCTGGGGAACATATGGAGAGAGGCGGTCCCTAAGGTAGGCAGGTCCTCGGCCGGCTTTAAAGGTGATAACCAGCATGGTATTGGATTTGGTATCCTGCCCTATACTCTGAATCTCAGAGTCTCAGAAGGGTGTTTTTACATTCAGTTTGATCCAGTTTTACAGTCTTCAAATCGCCTGCCACTGTTCCGCTTTAATTATTTTCCTTTTACATTTCAGTGTTTCAATTTGGGGGGGGGGGGCGGGTGTCTCTGATCAGAGGGCAGCCGGAATACCAGTGCTTAGTTAAATGTATACGATTGCTTGGAAATCGTGTCAACCCTGCAAAAACAGTACAAATTTAAATTACTAGATGAGGCAAGCAATGATATGTAAAAATTTCAAGTGCTGTCAGTTCTCATGCAAATGACTGCACCTTGTGGCTTTTGGAGGAGTCTTTTAAAACGCTTGAAAACTTCTACAATACAAGTTTAAAACGCCTGTAGAGAAAAGACCAGATCAAAACCAGTGTTGAGAAAAACGTTGCAGCAGCAGCAGCTCCGAAACTCTTCTCACCAAAACAAATGGAGATGCTTCGGGCAGCAACGATGCAAAACAGTTGTGAGAGCGTTAGGTAATATAAAAGGTGAGTTTCCAATGCGGTGATAGAGAGTCACAAACTGTCAGTGTAAAAACACCCACAATCTCCTTTACCTCCTTGCACCCCCCCCCCCCCACAACAGACATCCTGTGAGGTAGGTGGGGCTGAGAGAGCTCTTGCAGCAGCTGCCCTTTCAAGGATAACTCCTACGAGAGCTTTGGCTGACACAAGGCCATTCCAGCAGCTGCAAGTGGAGGAGAGGGGAATCAAACCCAGTTCTCCCAGATAAGAGTCTGCACACTTAGAGCTCTGGCTGACCCAAGGCCATTCCAGCAGCTGCAAGTGGAGGAGTGGGGAATCAAACCCGGTTCTCTCAGATAAGAGTCGGCACGCTTAACCACTACACCAAACTGGTGAAGGTGAAAGAGAAGAGTTGAAGTTATACTGGAAGTCTCAGAGCAGCTTACACTCTCTTTCCCATCCTCTCCCCACAACAGACACCCTGTGAGATAGATGGGCTGAGAGAACTCTGAGAGAACTAGGACTGACCCAAGATCACCCAGCTGGCTGCATGTAGAAGAGGAGTAGGGAATCAAACCCAGCTCTCCCACAGCTATCTCCTTGAGACTAATATTATGTCATGTGGCTTTTCAAATGCTCTTGTATTGATGATCGCTTCATGCTGGTCTGCCGTAGAAGAGTCAGTAGAAGAGACCAACAAGATGTCCAGGTTGTGAGCTTTTGAGAATCAAAGCTTTGATGAAGGGAGTTTTGATCCTCGGAAGCTTATACCTCGTTGGTGTCCAAGGTGCCTCGAATCTACCTCTCATATTGTTCTCCTTAGTATGCTTCTTTTTTTTTCTTAATGCTATTAAGGTTTTTATTTGTTCATGCATTCGGGGCTTTTTTGTAGCAGGGTCTCCTTTGCATATTAGGCCACACCCATGTGATGTAGCCAATCCTCCAAGAGCTTATAGTAGGCCCTGTACTAAGAGTCCCGTAAGCTCTTGGAGGATTGGCTACATCACATGGGTGTGGCCTAATATGCAAAGGAGCCCTGCTGGAATTCTATCTCTGGACCCTGTACTAAGAGTCCTGTAAGCTCTTGGAGGATTGGCTACATTGGGGGGTGTGGCCTAATATGCAAAGGAGTCCCTGCTACAAAAAAAAAAGCCCTGCGTGTATTGATTCCAAAAGCCAGAAGCAAGGCACAGTTTGGAATCACAAGGCCTATGGTCTTCACACACTTCTTCAGATAAAGTGAAATGGAATTTCCTCAACCATTACATATAGAAAGAGGAGGGGGGTAATTTCCTTCATTGCTTTTGCCCCAGAAGTGAACCCAAACAAACCCAAACAGGACTTCTAGTGTCCTGGCCCCACTGATGGACCTCCTGATGACACCTGAGATTTTTTGGCCACTGTATGAACCAGAATGTTGGACTGGATGGGCCATTGGCCTGTTCCAACATGGCTTCTCTTTTGTTCTTACCACCATAGAAACTAAGTTTATTGTTCTTGTTTGATCCTTGAACCTGTTAAATATCTTTATTTATTTATTTATTTATTTATTTATTACTTTCAATTTATATCCCGCCCTCTCCGCAAGCGGACTCAGGGCGGCTTCACTATGCTGCATGATAATCTGCCGCTAACCTATCTGTATGGACTGATAATTTCCAGTTTTGTTTCTGTCCCTGTCTGGACTCTGATTGACCCCTCCCAGCAATTAACCTCTCCCCTTTCTATATGTAATGGATGAGGACATTCTGTTTAACTGTATCTGAAGAAGGGTGCATGCATATGTAAGCTTATACAAGGAAGGAAGGAAGGAAGGAAGGAAGGAAGGAAGGAAGGAAGGAAGGAAGGAAGGAAATAGATGGGGGATAGAGGAGAGAGTGAGAGGTGGGAAGAAAGCAACTGTAACCTTAAATACATTCTCCAAGCTGCCAGTTGGCTTGGCTCAAAGAATGCATTTAAAGAGACAAATGCCTTCTCCAAGCTGGCCAACAAGGCAATGGGGGCTTCAAGAGTCACACAACATGTGTGAAAGAGCCACATGTTGCTCTTGAGCCACAGTTTGGCTTCCTCTGTTCTTAAAGGTACCACCGGACTCAAACTTTGTTCTATCTCTTTGGAAAGTGGCCATCTTTTGGACCGTCCCCTCGTAATGCGTCAAACGGGACAAGAGAGACTGATCCAGCCTCTGCTCTCCTTCGAACTGGGAGTTTCCCTTATTCTAATTTACTGTTCTGAGCAGGAGACTATACCATCAGGAGGCAAAGGGGTGCCTTTCTCTGAACGAACTTTGACTTTTGCATGCTGTCTCTTCCTCATGCATGCACACTTCTCTCCCAAACATTAGGGTTGCCAAGTCCAGTTCAAGAAATATCTGGGGACTTTGGGAGCGGAGCCAGGAGGCTTTGGGGGTTGAGCCAGGAGCAAGGTCGCGCCAAGCATAATTGAACTCCAAAGGGAGTTCTGGCCATTTCAAGGGACCGCACGCCTTTTAAATGCCTTCCTTCCATTGGAAATAATGAAGGATAGGGGCACCTTCTTTTGGGACCCACAGAATTGAACCCCCTGGTCCAATCCTTTTGAAACTTGGCAGGTACTTTGGGGAGAGACATGGGATGCTATGCTGAAAGTTTAGTGCTTCTACATAAAAAACCAGGCCCTCCAGAGCCCCAGATACCAGTGGATCAATTTTCCATTATACCCTATGGGAATCCTTAGGGAATAATGCTTTCTAACGACCCCGTTTTCTAATGACCCTGAAGTGGGGGGAAGGCCTCTAAACCGGGGGATCCCCTGCCCCCACCTGGGGATTGGCAACCCTAGTCTACAGAAAGCTCAGTATTTGTAGGAGAAAAAAGGTCTTTTCTTCAAAAGGCAAACAGCGGAAGGACCAGCGCCTCCTAATTTGTGTGCATCGTGGCGCCCACAAGTGAATACAGTCTCTTCGGAAAAATCCCATGCGAGGGCAACTTTTTTTGAAATGAACAGAGCCCTTAATCTTCAAAGCAAACGATTTAGCAGATTAAAAGCTCTCACTCCGGCGCTCCAGCGCCTTAGGATTTCGGCGATTATTCCCCGCCAAGTTTATCCCATTCTCCAAAGAGAACATTACAATCAGGGCTCGTCTTAGAAGAGTTTGCATGGAAACCAACGTCGGACAATGAAGTTAGTTTCTATCTCGCCCCGGGTACGTGCCTCGTTGACTCAAATTGCACGGCTGTTATCAACCTTCTGGGGTTTTTCTGAGCACAGAGGGAAACTGGCAGGCCGCTCGAAGCCCTTCTGGAAGCAAAAACCTCCCCTTTCGATTCAGCGGCAGTGATTCAAACGGAAAGACAAAATAAAAATTTGTTTGACGTTATTCCTAGCGAGAGTTTGCTTTGGCTGGATGCTCTGCATCTTTAAATGCTTTATTTGCCATGCCTGAATAAAAACTGGGTTTTCTTCCCAACCTTACAAAAATAGATTCTTCCGATTCCATGGGGCTTTGCTACAGGTTGGCAATCGCGCTGCGGAGCCGAGCCGTCAAGCGGAGCCAAGTAGGGCTGGTGAAAAAATGAAACTGGCGGGGCTTTTTTGAACGGAACGCAGCCCGGGTATCCTCGCCAGAAACCAAGGGTGTTTCCTTTCACGGGTGACACTGAAGATTCGTTTTAAGTTGGAATGTGTCGCTTGTAAATGGTGCTCTACCGCGAGAGCAAAAGTAAGAGACAAGCTTTATATAAGAAGCACTTTTCGGTTTTGGCCTTTTTTTTGTAGCAGGAACTCCTTTGCATATTAGGCCACGCCCATGTGATGTAGCCAATCCTCCTGGAGCTTACAGTAGGCCCTGTACTAAGAGTCCTGTAAGTTCTTGGAGGATTGGCTACATCAGGGGGCATGGCCTAATATGCAAAGGAGTTCCTGCTATTAAAAAAGCCCTGGGTTTTGACAAATATTCCCTTCTCATCCTGTTTACTGGGCTGAGAAGTGGTTTTGTTTGGTTTTTTAAAGCATCTTTGCTTGTGAATAGACTTACCAGAATGACCAGTTTCATAATGGAAAACCTGGAGAACTTCAGGTTGGGCTCAACAAAGGGTCTTTGCTGTTTGCCAACCTCCAGTTGGAGCCTGCAATTGGTCTGGAGTTAGAGCTGATTCTCAGACCACAGAAAGCAGCTCCCCTGGAGAAAGCGGTCACTTTGAAAGGGCGATTCGATGACATTATGCCCCACAAGCCCCTCCCCAAACCCCACCCTCCTCTAGCCCCATCCCCAAATCTGGCAAACCTACAGTATAAACCTTTTAACAAGCGGTTTGGTGTCGTGGTGAAGTGCACAGACTCTTATCTGGGAGAACCGAAGTTGAATCCCCACTCCTCCACATGCAGCTGCTGGGGTGACCTTGGGTCAGTCACAGCTCTCTCAGAGCTATTCTCTCAAGAGCAGTTCTCTCTGGGCTCTCTCAGCCCCACCTACCTCACAGGGTGTTGGTTGTAGGGAGGGGAAAGGAAAGGCGATTGTAAGCTGCTCTGAGACTCTGAATGAAGGGCAGGGTATAAACCCAGCCTCCTGCTCCTCCTCTTCTTCTTCTTAACTTTCTCAAAGATAACAACCACCAAAAACAATGCAATAAGACGACCAATTTCCCGCTAGCGTTACGCCGCTCTCACACTCCTCTTCTCTGTGGGGCTTCCATCGGATTGCACACTCTCTGCCCCGGGGTTAGCGTTGCCAAGTCCAATTCAAGAAGTATCTGGGGACTTTGGGGGTGGAGCCAGGAGACTTTAGGGGCAGAGCCAGGAGACATTGGGGGCGGAGCCAGGAACAAGGGTGTGACAAGCATAATTGAACTCCAAGGGAGTTCTGGCCATCACATTTAAAAGTACAGCACACCTTTTTAAATGTCTTCCTTCCATAGGAAATAATGGATAGGGGCACCTTCTTTTGGGGCTCATAGAATTGGACCCCCTAGTCCAATCGTTTTGAAACTTGGGGGGTACTTTGGGGAGAGGCACTAAATACTATACTGAAATTTTGGTGCCTCTACCTCAAAAAACAGCTCTCTCAGAGCCCCCGAAACCTCCAGATCAATTCCCCATTATACCCTATGAGAATCGATCTCCACATAGGGAATAATGAAGCGCTCAGCAGACGTCATCCCCCCCCCCTCCGTTTCTGGCGACTCTGAAGTGAGGGATTGGCCTCTCTACTCACGAGTTGCAGCCAACTTCTTCCAAGTAACACAGACACCCCATCCCAAGAGGAAGCCTTTCCAATTGGAGACTGGAGCCTCCGGAGGGGGAAAGTCACATGGTGGCTTTGGGGGCGGGGCTTCCCCCGCCGGCCAGCTGACTGGGGGAGGGAAGGAGCCTGGGAAAGCGGAAGAACCCCGCTGGGACCTGGGGATTGGCAAGCCTACCCGGGGCTGCAACTTACTCCGCCTCTTTCGTGCAGCAAACAAGATTCTCTAAAAACCAGTTTCTGTTTGCCATGTGAAAAAGGTGGAGTTGGTTGCAGCCCCGGGGCAGAGAGTGTGAAATCCAACAGAAGCCCCGTGGAGAAGAGGAGCGTGAGAACGGCATAAAGCTAATGGGAAATCAGCCAGAGTCTATAAGACCTGCCTTGTACACAATGAGAAAACTGGATTGCAAGAATCGGTGGGAAGGACCACGGTAACTCATACAATAAGCAGCGTGAATCATAAGTACCACAGCTCACCTTAAGGACGCTTTCAGATTGTCCAGCATGGCTCAGGACCTTCAATGGAATACGGTCGGAGGGGAAGAAATGCCTTCCAGCGTGCCCAAATGTCAGGGTGTATTATAGAAAAATCCTGGGGAAGGAAAACAAAGCAATAAGAGCGGTTACTCACCAGCATTTGTTATCTGATGCTTTCAACCTGACTTCAGTTTCATAAGGACGGTAGAGAGTCGGCTCCGGATACTTCTAACAGAAGAAGAAGAAGATATTGGATTTATATCCCGCCCTCCACTCCGAAGAGTCTCAGAGCGGCTCACAATCTCCTTTACCTTCCTCCCCCACAACAAACACCCTGTGAGGTGGGTGGGGCTGGAGAGGGCTCTCACAGCAGCTGCCCTTTCATTTTTTTTCTTTTTTTTTTAATATAAAAGCTTTATTGGTATAAAGTTCAAGGTACAAAGGTGGTAGTACATCAGCAGATGCATAGCATATACCAATATATAGTGAGGAAGTGGATACATACAATGTTAACCATTAAAAAACTAATTCCAACAGTAGTTGGCATGACATTAATATAGCATGGTGTGAGTCATTAGGGTTTCTGCTGTCTTTTGAGACTTTATCAATAAAGGGATGCCATTTACACACGAAGTCCGAGGAAGCGGTCTGGGAGGAGCAACGAGGATCTAAGTCTCACAGCAGCTGCCCTTTCAAGGACAACTTCTGCCAGAGCTATGGCTGACCCAAGGCCATTCCAGCAGGTGGAGGAGTGGGGAATCAAACCCGGTTCTCCCAGATAAGAGTCCACACACTTAACCACTACACCAAACTGGCTCTCCTTCTAACAGGTATGTTCTAACATACCTCTTCTAACAGGTATGTTAGAAGCCAGTTTGGCGTAGTGGTTAAGTGTGTGGACTCTTATCTGGGAGAACCGGGGTTGATTCCCCACTCCTCCACTTGCAGCTGCTGGAATGGCCTTGGGTCAGCCGTAGCTCTGGCAGAGGTTGTCCTTGAAAGGGCAGCTGCTGTGAGAGCCCTCTCAGCCCCAACCGTCTCACAGGGTGTCTGTTGTGGGGGAGGAAGATAAAGGAGATTGTGAGCCGCTCTGAGACTCTTCGGAGTGGAGGGCGGGATAGAAATCCAATATCTTCTTCATCTTCATCTTATGTTCAGGCAAGCGCATTCATTGTTCCCGCGGCAATCCGTCGGGGGAAGGGGCCACGGTTTCGTGACATAGCGCATACCTTTGCACAGGGCCTTTTGGGGGGGGTAGAAAAAGTTCAGCAGAAGCTCATCTGCCTATCAGGCCACACCCCCTGACGCCCCCATCGATTCACACGGGGGGGGTTGCAGAAAAAGCCCAGTGGGAGCTCATTTGCACGTTCGACCACACCCCCTGCCGCCGAGCCAGCCGGAACTGTGTCCCTCTGCATTCCTGCTCCAAAAAAGCCCTGCCTTCACATGCACACCGCAGCTTCTGTCCCTGCTATCCCTGGTATAAAGGGACTTGGGTGTTAAGAAAAGACGTGACTTCGCTAGGAACCCAGGAAGGCCTCTGTCGGTAAAAGCAGACAAGGCGGAGCGAGTCTTCATTGATTCATTCCGTATAATACTGTCGAGAACCAACCTGGATGGCCCAGGCTAGCCCAGTCTCGTCAGATGCTGGAAGCTAAACAGGGCCAGCCCTGCCTAGTACCAAGAGGGACGGCGGCTCAGTGGTAGAGCATCTGCTTGGGAAGCAGAAGGTCCCAGGTTCAATCCCCGGCATCTCCAAAAAGGGTCCAGGCAAATAGGTGTGAAAAACCTCACCTTGAGACCCTGGAGAGCTGCTGCCAGTCTGAGAAGACAATACTGACTTTGATGGACTGAGGGTCTGATTCAGTAGAAGGCAGCTTCATATGTTCATATGTTCAAGAGAGCCCAGGGTTGCTACGCAGAGGCAGGCAACGGCAAACCACCTCCGAATGCCTTGAAAACCCTACAGGGTCACCGTAAACAGAGCCAGATTAACAACTAGGCCAAGTAGGCACTGCCCTTTGGGTCCCCATGCCTTTAGAGGCCCCGGGCTGGCTTTCCCAGCATTGGGGAAAGTGCATTGGAAGAATTATAGCATTGGAAAAAGTCCAGAAAAGGGCAACTGGAATGATTAAAGGTTTGGAACACTTTCCCGATGAAGAAAGGTTAAAACGCTTGGGGCTCTTTAGCTTGGAGAAACGTCGACTGCGGGGTGACATGATGGAGGTTTACAAGATTATGCATGGGATGGAGAAGGTAGAGAAAGAAGTCCTTTTCTCCCTTTCTCACAATACAAGAACTTGTGGGCTTTCGATGAAATTGCTGAGCAGTCGGGTTAGAACGGATAAAAGGAAGCCCTTCTTCACCCAAAGGGTGATTAACATGTGGAATTCACTGCCACAGGAGGTGGTGGCGGCTACAAGCATAGCCAGCTTTAAGAGGGGATTGGATAAAAATATGGGTCAGAGGTCCATCAGTGGCTAATAGCCACAGTATATATATGTGTGTGTGTATGTGTGTGTGCACATCTTTTTAAATGCCTTCCTTCCATAGGAAATAATGAAGGATAGGGGCACCTTCTTTTGGGGCTCATAGAATTGGACCCCCTGGTCCAATCTTTTTGAAACTTGGGAGGTATTTTGGGGAGAGGCACTAGATGCTATACTGAAAATTTGGTGCCTCTATCTCAAAAAACACCCCCCCCAGAGTCCCCGATACCCACAGATCAATTCCCCATCATTCCCTATGGGAATCGTTCATGGAGGTGCATGATGGCTGTGGGGGTGGGGCTTCCCTCACCGGCCAGCTGGCTGGGGGAGGGGGGAAGCCTGTAAAACCGGGGGATCCCCCTCTGGGACCTGGGGATTGGGAAGCCTAACTTCAACTCTTTTTGGAGGGGGGGTGGGGAAGAAGGGAGAAAAAGATTTCAAAGGCCTTCCAACATGGCATTTGTAGCCAGGCATCAAGTTTCATGAGCCCTCTCTTTCTTTGCACCCCCTCGCCTTTCAGAACCCAGGATCACGCTTGCAAGGAGCACTTGCGTGTCTTCGTAAGATCACTTCCTGGCCGGCTTCGCAGGAATCGCACAGGGGGGCTCCCAACTCTTATCACCCAGGCGTCAGTCATTAAGCCATCTCAATTTCATGTCAAGGTGGAATTCTACCTCTTTGACAGGAGCAACCTTCCTAGATCTGGTTCAGAAGGCACTGAACTGAAACGTGACAGGCTGCCTGTTCTGCTTGATAACGAGAAAGACAGCCATCCGTTGCTGTCAACCCATCAGCTAGCTTGAAAGATGGCCAAAGAAAGCCGGGGCTTATCTTTTCGAGCCGCCCTGAGCGTTGCTCGGCAGCCGGCAGAGCTGTCAACAGGACCGCAAACCGGTTTCTTGTATCAACTCGACTTTATCCGCCAGATAACTCCATCCAATCTTATCTGCCGGAGAAAAGGCCAACAAGGCTTTACTAAAAACAGGCCAGATTGTTTGAAGTCTAGGTTGAGAAGAAGGGGTGCTCACCCAAGGCCAGATTCTCTTCTGGGCAAATGCAAAAGCCCCCTTTCCCCACTTCCCAGACTCACACCCTCCAATTTTTCATGGAGAAACATCTTTTAAGTCACCCCTCTTCTCATACCAACAATCCACAGCCAAGCCTAGCTTCCCATATAGGTTCTGTTAGACACAGAATTTGTGTACTCTGCCTCCTCCAACTTGTCGTTGTCTTTCCCTTTGGTTACAGCCAGCTGGATGTAGTGGATAACGTGCCAGACCAAGACTTGGGTTCTAATCCCCAAGTCAGGCTCCAACCGGTCCATCAAAATCAGTCTTGTCTTCTCAGACTGGCAGCGGCTCTCTAGGGTCTCAAGCTGAGGTTTTTCACACTTATTTGCCTGGACTCTTTTAGTTGGCGATGCCGGGGATTGAACCTGGGACCTTCTGCTTACCAAGCAGAGGCTCTACCCCTGAGCCACCATCCCTCCCCAAAAAGTGACCCCCCCTTCCATTCAATTTATTCACCTAGAATAGAATCATCAAATCATAGAGTTGGAAGGGACCTCCAGGGTCATCTAGTCCCATTTCACAATTTTTTTTTTTTATATGAAGCTGCCTTATACTGAATCAGACCTTTGGTCCATCAAAGTCAGTATTGTCTTCTCAGACTGGCAGCGGCTCTCCAGGGCCTCAAGCTGAGGTTTTTCACACCTATTTGCCTGGACCCTTTTTTAGAGATGCCGGAGATTGAACCTGGGACCTTCTGTTTCCCAAGCAGGTGCTCTACCACTGAGCCACCGTCCCTCCCCAATACCTCCCTGAATATCCTCCAGGCCCCCAGTAGAGAACAGTCGGTTGCTATGACATCCAGGTGCATGCGTGCCCACTCACAAACACACAAAAACAGAAAACAATCAATCAATGTTTTAATGAAGCATTCCCAAAAGGCACAATAGGAACACTGATTGGGGTTGCCAATTCTGGGGCGGAAATTCCTGGAGATATGGGGATGGAGCTTGCGGAGGGCAGGGTATAGAGAGGTACCTCAGTGGGATATGATGCCATACAGCTCACCTTCCAAGGTAGCCATTTTCTCCAGAGGAACTGACCTCTGGCATCTGAAGATCATTTGTAATTCCAGTAGATCTCCAGCTAGGGTTGCCAACTCTAGGTTGAGAAATATCTGGAGAATCTGGGGGTGGAGCCTGCAGAAAGCGGGGTTTGGGGAGGGACCTAAGGAGAGTACATAAGAACACAAGAGAAGCCATGTTGTATCAGGCCAATGGCCCATCCAGTCCAACGTTCTGTGTCACACGGTGGCCAAAAAAGCCAGGTGCCATCAGGAGGTCAAGGACACTAGAACCCCTCCCACTGTTGCCTCCCCACTGAAGCACCAAGAATACAGAGCATCACTGCCCCAGACATAAGAACATAAGAGGAGCCATGTTGGATCAAGCCAATGGCCCATCCAGTCCAACACTCTGTGTCACATGGTGGACAAAAAAGCCAGGTGCCATCAGGAGTTCCACCAGTGAGGCCAGAATACTAGAAGCCCTCCCACTGTTGTCCCTCCCAAGCACGAAGAATACAGAGCATCACTGCCCCAGACAGAGAGTTCCAACAATACGCTGTGGCTAATAGCCACTGATGGACCTCTGCTCCAGATGTTGATCCAATCCCCTCTTGAAGCTGGCTATGCTTGTAGCCACCACCACTTTCTGGGGCAGTGAATTCCACGTGTTAATCACCCTTTGAGTGAAGAAGGACTTCCTTTGATCCGTTCTAACCCAACTGCTCAGCAATTTCATAGAGTGACCACGAGTCCTACAGCATTACAAACTCCACCCTCCAAGGCAGCCATTTTCTCCAGGGGGAACGAATCCCTGTAATCTGAAGATCAGTCGTTATAGCAGGAGATCCAGGTACCACCTGAAGGTTGACAACTTTGTCTCCAGCTGCCGCCTGGAAGTTGGCAACCTGAACAGTGACTCTCCAGCGAAAGGTAACAAAAAAGGGGGATCATGCCGGCATCAGGGCTCTTTTTCTAGCAGGAGCTCCTCTGCATATTAGGCCACGACCCCCTGCTGTAGCCAATCCTCCAAGAGCTTAGAGGGCTCTTTGTACAGGGCCTAACATACGCTCTTGGAGGATTGGTTACATCAGGGGGGCGTGGTCTAATATGCAGAGGAGCTCCTGCTAGAAAAAGAGCCCTGATGCCGGCAAATAAATAGAGCTGGAACATACGAAAATTGGAGAGCCAGTTTGGTGTAGTGGTTAAGTGCGTGGACTCTTATCTGGGAGAACCGGGTTTGATTCCCCACTCCTCCACTTGCACCTGCTGGAATGGCCTTGGGTTAGCCATAGCTCTCACAGAATGTCCTTGAAAGGGCAGCTTCTGTCAGAGCTCTCTCAGCCCCACCCACCTCACAGGGTGTCTGTTGTGGGGGAGGAAGGGAAAGGAGATTGTGAGCCGCTCTGAGACTCTTCGGAGTGGAGGGCGGGATATAAATCCAATATTTTCTTCTTCTTCTTCTTCTTCATTCTCGAATCTGAACGGATTTTCCTGTTTCCAGCCTATTCTTTAGAACACGAATTTGAAAATAAGCTTTGCTAGTTTCAGTGGGACTGATCGCTTTGCATTCAGTGGCACCTCTACGAAGGCGTTCCTTGACCAGAACAGAAGGGTCAGGACGAAGCTCGAAAATGGAAAAAACTTTCTTTGGGAAAAAAAAAATTCTGCAGCGCTCCCTTTAATGGCATACCTTGTAAATTATTTACACTTTCCCAGTTATATCACCGGTCCAGGGGTAATTCTTTCCACTGTAGCCTCAATTTGCTTTGAGTCAATAAGCAAAGTGTTCAAAAGCTTAAGCTTGTCCAAGTTTGGGTAGAAAACCTCTGCATGCATACAAAATGCTCTCCAGCTTCGAATATATATAGCGTTGGAACGTGCTTCGATCAATCCCGGTGCCGTACGGGCACTGGGAAGGCCTAAAGCAATTTGCTCAAACTCCAAAAAAGGGAGGATGCCAAATGAGGAGAAACCTACTCAACTGCGCAAAGAATGCAAGCTCTATGTTTGCTGGGACTCGTAACTTTGCATTCAAAGGTCCTCCCATGTAGATAAAGAACCCCATAAAGACAACTGTAAAAAAAGATGTATATTAAGAATACAGCAATTATAAAATTGAAGAAGACTAAGATGACGAAGAAGACGATGAAGAAGAAGACGACGATGACAAAGAAGACGAAGAAGAAGATGAAGAAGAAGACAAAGATGATATCGGATTTGTACCCCACCCTATACTCTGAATCTCAGAGTCTCAGAGCGGTCACAATCTCCTCTACCTTCCCCCCCACCCCACCCCCGCCACAACAGACTCCCTGTGAGATGGGTGGGGCTGAGAGAGCTTTTTACAGCAGCTGCCCTTTCAAAGACAACTCCTGTGAAAGCTATAGCTGTCCCAAGGCCATTCCAGCAGGTGCAAGTGGAGGAATGGGGAATCAAACCTGGTTCTCCCAGATAAGAGTCCGCTCACTTAACCACTACACCAAACTGGGAAGAGTTGGAAAGTGCCATACAGGTCATCTAGTCCAACCCTTTGCTCAATGCAGGATCAGCCCAGAGCATCCCTGATAAGTGTTTGTCCAGCTGTTGCTTAAAGACTGACAGTGAGGGGGAGCTCACCACCTCCCTAGAGAGCTGATTCCATTGTTGAACAACTCTTATTGTAGAAAAGTTTCCCCTCATATCCGGCCGGCATCTTCCCACCCTTAATTTAAACCCTTTATTGTGAGTCCTTTTCTCCACTGCCAACAGGAACAGTTCCCTGCCCTCCTCTAAGGGACAGGCCTTCAAATACTTCAAGAGCGCCATCATGTCCCCCCCATTATGTCCCCCCTCGAGAGAGCCATCACGCCCCCCCCCCCTTCTCCAGACTGAAGATTCCCAAATCCCTCAGCCTTTCCTCCGAGGGCTTCTGGGTCTCCAGGCCACTGATCAGCCTCATCGCTCTCCTCTGCACCCGCTCCATTCTGTCCACATCCAAGTCAAGTTGGATCAGGCCAGTGGTCCATGTAGTCCAACACAGTGATCGATTTCCCACTACCCTTATGCCGTTCTCACTCTCCTCTTCTCCGTGGGGCTTCCGTCGGATTTCACACTCTCTGCCCCGGGGCTGCGACTCGCTCCGCCTCTTTCGCACCGCAAACAAGATCCTCTAAAAACCAGTTTCTGTTTGCCGCACGAAAAAGGCAAAGCGAGATGCAGCCCCGGGGCAGAGAGTGTGAAATCCGACGGAAGCCCTGATAAGAAGGGGAGCGTGAGTGCTGCACGGACATTATGTGCGCAAATGTGGAAACAAGACAAAATACCAGAAATGTGGGAATGGACTTTGAAAGTCATGCATTGGAGCAAAATGGACAAACTTACAAGAATCTTAAAAGAACAAGATCTAGAGAAGTTTAAAAACGAATGGGAAAAGTTTCAACCATCTTTTTGAAAAACAATGGAACGTTAAAGGGAGGGATGGTGGCTCAGTGGTAGAGCATCTGCTTGGGAATCAGAAGGTCCCAGGTTCAATCCCTGGCATCTCCAAAAAAGGGTCCCGGCAAATAGGTGTGAAAAACCTCAGCTTGAGAGTCCCTGGAGAGCCGCTGCCAGTCTGAGAAGACAATACTGACTTTGATGGACCAAGGGTCTGATTCAGTATAGGGCAGCTTCATATGTTCATATATATATGTTCATTTGGTGATATTTGACAAAGGTTAATTCTTAAAGAAACTATATATATATGGATTACAGTTTTAAAAAATAGGATTATTGGATTATAACTTTTTCGTTTCCTTGCTAACGATTAAGAAGAACTACCATGAAGATGGATTATAGCTATAACCTTTTTTGAAGAAAGATTCTTTAACAGATATTACCTTATAACAAACTAAATTAAATAGTAATATGGAGACGTTTGTTAAGGGGGTCGGAACTGCTGGGGGTCACGAAAAGGGGGGGGGCGGAGAAAATGTTATCTGTGCGTATTAACATTTAATGACAAATGATAATATGTCATTACAATATATTACATTATAATAAATTGTTTTAAATACAAGAGAAGGGGAGCTTGAGAGCGACACAAGTCTAATGGGAAATCAGTCAGCGGCTAAAACCCGGGTGCGGGAAGGAGGTTCACTAATAGGGATAGTCTTACGAAAAGCATAAGCAATAGCACTGTCTATGTATCATTTTTTTTAACTTTGCGTTATATTTATATCCCGCCCATTCCGTACAGACTCAGGGCAGCTAGCAGCATAGAATAGACAGCAAACGAAACAATATTAAAACAATAAAACAATCAGATAAATGACAATGGTGCTACTTCAGGTGGATCGTGTACTATTTTCTTTCTCACGCGCCCGGATCCTAGGCAGTTAGGAATCAAAGCGCGATGGATCCAGATGTGGCGGCAGCCCTCTCCCGTGAGATGTCATATGCCATCTGAAACAGTTCAGTCCTGCAGGCCCTGCGGAACTCCCGCAGGGCCCTGATGGCTTCTGGGAGGGTGTTCCAAAGTATCGGGGCCACAACCGAGAAGGCTCTTGCTGTGGTGTTGAGCCTAGCATCCTTTAGCCCAGGGACAGCCAGAAGATTTTGAGAATTTGATCGCAGTCCAAAGATTCTATATTACTAAAATGAACAGATGCCACAGAAATTTCACCCAAATGCGTGCTCGATTTTTGGAGCTCTAAATAACCCGGTGTCCTCTCCAGAGAGGAACAAACACTTTAGGAATCCTCAAACCGTTTGGGGAAGGGGTGTCCAAACTTCGTACAGTGAGTACACAAGTACACATTGCAACTCCTATTTGTTCATGGTGATTTCCTTCCTTGACATCATTGTGTAGATGGATGTGCACTAATAAAGCGCCCCAAAAGAGCAGTCTGGACATGATTGTACACAGGGCTTTTTTTTTTTTAAAGCAGGAGCGCACAGGAACGCAGTTCCAGCTGGCTTAGTGTCAGGGGTGTGGCCTAATATGCAAATGAACCTCTGCTGGGCTTTTCCTACCAAAAATCCCCACACACGATACTATCATCTTTCTGAAGATGGTCAAGTCTGGCGATGGATTCAAACCCAACTGGAGATTGCACCGATCCTTCAAGCAGCGCTCCCTCTAAGCTGAGATCGTGCGAGGCAGCTCGCAGGTTTTTAGCCTCCAGCTCACCCATTTTTGTCTTCGCTTGCGAAAAAATGGCCCCGGAGCAAACTAATTGACGCAGGAGCTCACAACTTTAAAGCCAGTAGCTCACAAAGCAGAATTTTTGCTCACAGGACTCCACGGCTTAGAGGGAACATTGCCTTCAAGTCCTGGATTCTGGGATCCACTTATGAAAATCCAGATGACGAACAATTACAATTGCTCCAAAAGAAGATGAAGAAGATATTGGATTTATATCCCGCCCTCCACTCCGAAGAGTCTCGGAGCAGCTCACAATCTCCTTTCCCTTCCTCCCCCACAACAGACACCCTGTGAGGTGGGTGGGGCTGGAGACGGCTCTCACAGCAGCTGCCCTTTCAAGAACAGTGTCTCAGAGCGGCTCACAATCTCCTTTCCCTTCCTCCCCCACAACAGACACCCTGTGAGGTGGGTGGGGCTGGAGACGGCTCTCACAGCAGCTGCCCTTTCAAGAACAGTGTCTCAGAGCGGCTCACAATCTCCTTTACCTTCCTCCCCCACAACAGACACCCTGTGAGGTGGGTGGGGCTGAGAGAACTCTTACAGCAGTTGCCCTTTCAAGAACAGTGTCTCAGAGCGGCTCACAATCTCCTTTCCCTTCCTCCCCCACAACAGACACCCTGTGAGGTGGGTGGGACTGAGAGGGCTCTCACAGCAGCTGCCCTTTCAAGAACAGTGTCTCAGAGTGGCTCACAATCTCCTTTATCTCCCTCCCCCACAACAGACACCCTGTGAGGTGGGTGGGGCTGAGAGGACTCTCACAGCAGCTGCCCTTTCAAGAACAGTGTCTCAGAGCGGCTCACAATCTCCTTTCCCTTCCTCCCCCACAACAGACACCCTGTGAGGTGGGTGGGGCTGAGAGGACTCTCACAGCAGCTGCCCTTTCAAGAACAGTGTCTCAGAGCGGCTCACAATCTCCTTTATCTCCCTCCCCCACAACAGACACCCTGTGAGGTGGGTGGGGCTGAAAGGGCTCTCACAGCAGCTGCCCTTTCAAGGACAACCTCTGCCAGAGCTATGGCTGACCCAAGGCCATTCCAGCAGGTGCAAGTGGAGGAGTGGGAAATCAAACCTGGTTCTCCCAGATAAGAGTCCGCACGCTTAACCACTACACCAAATTGTCAACCAATGCCATCTACCTTTGTCTCAACAAGATACCTCCCGGGGACCTCTTACATGCTTCTTTGAGCTCCACGATGGAAGAAAAGTGGGCCATCAATGTAAGAATATCAATATTAAGAGCAGTAATACTATATGAAACACAGGGTGGGTGGGGGGAAGGCAATCCTGCTTAATTTACAAAAAGAGAGCACACACTTTGGAGAAAGTCCACGCAAAAGTCATTAACCTAAGAAACAAGGTGCCCCCCACCCCTCCCCAAAGCAAACAATACAAAAAGAACCAGGAAGCCAATGGGTAAATTTGACTTCCTCAACCACTTGGGAAGGTCTTGAAGCGGATTTCGAGACGGCGCTCTTTGTTCACTTGCGAACAGGCCAGGATTCTGCTCTCAGCAATGGGTAGCTCCTTGGAAGTCTTCATCCATCACACGCTGTCCACTGCCACTATTTTTATTTCTCTTGTAACCTCTCCACGCAAACACGTAACTAGGAAACTCGGCTAACTTGGGAGTTTCGCCCAGAGCAGGAACTGTTTCGTCTAGATTTATACCCCCGAACGCACCCGAGCCGCGGGATAGGTCTGGGCTGTGGAATCTATTTGGCCCTGTTGACTTAAATGTACGGCAAGCCAAGCTAAATTTCCCTTGGTATTTATCTTTCTCCTTGGCCTCTGCTTCTAGCCAGCTGCCACCGATGATTCGAGAGGGAAGTAGCTAGGAAACTTCAGTTTTCTCACAGGACCCTTTCTTTTTTTTGCATTGATTGATGGAGCCTTCTTTTGTTCAAGTTCAATGGCCAACAATGACTTTCCAGAAGAAGAAAAAAAAGAGGAAGCCCTTTAACAAAAACCCGGGGCTTTTTATATATATATAGGTAGCTTACAACACGTGCACAACATTCGGCAAATGTCGATAGCCCCATGGGAATTCTAACAATCCCAGAAAACTTCATGAGGAGGAGGAAGAGAAAGGAGAAAGGAGGAGGAGGGAGGGGGAGGAAAGGGGAGGAAGGAGGAGAAGGAGAAGAGGAGATTGGATACGCACCCCACCTTTCATTCAGAGTCTCAGAGTGGCTTCCAATCTCCCTCCCTTTCCATCTGCACAACAAACACCCTGAGAGAACTCTTTCTAGAACTGCTCTTGAGAGAACAGCTCTGACAGAATTTGTGACTGACCCAAGGTCACACCAGCAGGTGCATGGGGAGGAGTGGGGAATCAAAACTCCATTCTCCCAGATTAGAATATGTGCTCCTAACCACTACACTGAACTGGCTATCTGCACAGGACCTGGGTTACCCATACAGTTGCCAACCTCCAGGCAGTGGCTGCATATCTTCAGGGATTACAACGATATCCAGGTGACAGAGATCAATTCCTCTGGAGAAAACCTCTGGAAGGTGGACTCTATGGCCTTTTACCCCACGAAGGTCCTTTCCTCCACAAACCCCACCATCCTCAAAGTCTGCCCCCAAAATCTCCAGGGATTTCTCAACTCGGCGCTGGCAGCCCTAGCT
Source organism: Heteronotia binoei (assembly GCF_032191835.1). NCBI lineage: Eukaryota > Metazoa > Chordata > Lepidosauria > Squamata > Gekkonidae > Heteronotia > Heteronotia binoei. Next base: position 40,282,961 of record NC_083241.1, read on the forward strand.
ACACACCACAAACCTGTCATGAAACACTGCAGTGGATTTGGGGTGCACTATAAAGCTCATGTCGAAGAACCCCATGGCACCGAGTGGTAAAGCTGCAGTACTGCAGTCCAAGATCTGCTCAGAACCTGAGTTTGATCCCGGTGGAAGCTGGGTTCAGGTAGCCAACTCTAGGTTGACTCAGCCTTCCATCCTTTCGAGGTTGGTAAAATGCATACCCAGCTAGCTGTGGGAGGGGGGAGTGTAGATGACTGGGGGAGGCAATGGCAAACCACCCCGTAAAAAAAGGCTGCCATGGAAACATCATGATGTGACGTCACTCCAGAGCCAGAAATGACTGGTGCTTGCACAGGGGACTACCTTTTTTTTTACCTTTTACTTTTTATGAAGCTCAAATACTGGTCCACTCGCCTCTCCTTCAGATCAGTGGCAGATCTCCAGATCTTAGGCAGGGAAGACCTGCTGCTACCAGATTCTTTCTTTCTTTCTCTTTCTTTCTTTCTTTCTTTCTTTCTTTCTTTCTTTCTTTCTTTCTTTCTTTCTTTCTTTCTTTCTTTCTTTCTTTCTTTCTTTCTCTCTCTCTCTCTCTCTTTCTTTCTCTCTCTCTTTATGTCTTTCTCTATTTCTTTCTTTCTCTCTTTCCTTCTTTCTTTCTTTCTCTCTTTCTTTCTTTCTCTCTTTCTCTCTCTCTTTCTTTCTTTCTATTACAAATGTTATTAAGTTTTATACAGGAAAAAAAATCTCTTCCTTTTCTGCTTTCTTTGTATTTTGTTTTGTTTTGTTTTTTAATAGAATAAGGATACATGGATTTGGCTTTGTATGATGACAGATATAATAGATAAGAATTTGGAATTTGCTTTTAAATATTTTGTAAAACAGTACGACTCTATATTAATATCAAAAGGTCATAAAACGTTTGTAGAATCTAAAGGTAACACCTATGGACTAATTATGAATACTTGCAGGTATAACGAGCGATACATTCTTCTCGTTTTCCTTTTAAAGTAGTAATAACTGTAATCTGCTCTTTTTATTTTCTGTACCCTATCCAGAGATTCCCAGTAGTAATGTATGGCTGTGAGAGCTGGACCATAAGGAAGGCCGAGCACAGAAGAATAGATGCTTTTGAGATGTGGTGCTGGAGAAGAATCTTGAGAGTCCCTTGGAATGCAAGAAGATCCAATCAGTCAGTCCTAAGGGAAATCAACCAAGACTTGTTCCCTGGAAGGTCAGATGCTGAAGCTGAAGCTCCAGTACTCTGGCCACCCAGTGAGAAGGGAGCACTCCCTGGAGAAGACCCTGATACTGGGAAAGACAGAAGGCAAAATAAGAAGGGGATGGCAAAAGATGAGATGGCTGGACAGTGTTACTGATGTAACAAACACGAATTTGAGCAGATTTTGGAGGATGGTGGAAGACAGGAGGGCCTGACGTGACTTGGTCCATGGGGTCTCAAAGAGTCGGACTCGATTGTGCGACTGAACAACAACAAATCCAGAGATCTTTATTTAACTGAAGATGCCAGGATCGAACCTGGGAGCAGGTGCTCCAACCAGTGAGCAATCCAGCTGCGAAGGGGCATTTGAGGTTCTGAACAAGCTCAGGGACTGATCTAAGTAGAATATTATAAAATCTGCACAGATTGGTTGTGCAATATCTATTCTCCCCCCTGTGATAACTGTCAAACGCTGGCTAAACTGGAGGTATTTGTGCAAAGCAAGATAGCTGGGGAAACGGCAAAAAAATAAGCCTTTGCATACTTTTCCAGTAAGAGCATTGTTTTGAGAGTTTGCCAGCACATCCATCCACAAAACTGTTGCGAAGGCCGGTCAAAAAAGCCAACTTTCTGTAGAAAATATTTTACGCACCCAGAGTTGCCAATAAAGAGCTACGTTCGCGGGGCTCTTCTGACACTGTCCAAAATATTAAAACACAAATATTAAAACATCAGGCTGTTCCAAGATTCTCCTCAAGCTCTCACAATCCCCATCTTATTTATCGGGTTTCGACCCAACCCTTTCTCCAGACGCACAAAGCCCTAAGCAATTAAGATTTCCTATCCTGTCGCCTAAGGGTCAAAAAAGACAAGACAACGGTTGAATTTTAAGCGGGAGAACAGGCCGCCAATGGGGTGCCAGGACTCTAAAAACCCCATTTCTGATTATTACCCGTCTCCCCCAGTAAATGCGGCCTTGGGGAAGAAGACAGCAAGCAGAGCATCATGGGAAAAGGTGGTCTTCTAGTGTTGCCAAACGCCAGGTGCTCCAAGACAAGGTGGAGAAGCCTACGTACAGAGCATGTGGGGAAAAAATAACAGAACCAGAGAATTTTGTTTTTGTAGAAAAGGCGTAGCAGGAACTCATATGCATATTAGGCCACACTAGGGTTGCCAAGTCCAATTCAAGAAATATCTGGGGACTTTGGGGGTGGAGCCAGGAGACTTTGGGGGTGGAGCCAGGAGAGATTGGGGGCGGAGCCAGGAGCAAGGGTGTGACAAGCATAATTGAACTCCAAGGGAGTTCTGGCCATCACATTTAAAGGGACAGCACACCTTTTAGAATGCCTTCTTTCCATAGAAAATAATGAAGGACGGGGGCACCTTCTTTTAGGGCTCATAGAATTGGACCCCCTGGTCCAATCCTTTTGAAACTTGGGAGGTATTTTGGGGAGAGGCACTAGATGCTATATGGAAAATTTGGCACCTCTACCTCAAAAAACAGCCTTCCCAGAGCCCCTGACACCCGCGAATCAATTCCCCATCATTCCCTATGGGAATCGTTCCTGGAGGTGCATAATGGCTGTGGGGGTGGAGCTTCCCCCGCCGGCCAGCTGGCTAGGGGAGGGGGGAATCCCTGTAAAACCAGGGGATCCCCCACTGGGACCTGGAGATTGGGAAGCCTAGGCCACACACCCCTGATGTCAACATTGTTTTGCACAGAGCTTTTTTGTGGGAAAAGCCCAGCAGGAACTCATTCGCCTATCAGGCCAAACCCCCTGACATCACCACTGTTTTCAAACAGGGCTTTTCTTTAGAAAAAGCCCAGCAGGAACTCATTTGCATGTTAGGCCACACCCCCGATGCCAAGGCAGCCGGAACGGCACTCCTGTGTGTTCCTGCTCAAAAACAACCCTGATCGGAACAGTATCGTAACCCCAGATTACTATGAACAAAGCAGGAGTCTAGGTAAGACCAACCCATTTTTATTTAGAGCGGAAGCTTTCGTGTGCTCTTGAGCACACTTCATCAGACGAGGAATCCGGCACAGTGAGCAAAGCCATACAGAGCTGAGCAGAGCCATACAGAGCTGGTAGGCGGTGGCCCTTAACGCAACATGGTGCATTCTGGTGCATTCTGGGCCACTGCCTACCAGCTCTGTATGGCTCTGCCCAGCTATGTATGGCTTTGCTCACTGTGCCGGATTCCTCTTCTTAGGAAGTGTGCCTAAGAGCACACGAAAGCTTCTGTTCTAAATAAAAATGGGTCGGTCTTAAAGGTGCCACTTGACTCCCGCTTTCTTCAGCTGCTTCAGACCAACACGGCTGCCCGCTTGGATCGACCAAATTACTACGGTAACTCAAAATAGAATGAAATTTTTTTTGGCATTGTTTTTACAATGACAGTGTCAAACGTACAATACTGCAAACATAACCAAAGCGACAATTTTCTACTGCAAGTCCACAATTATTCTAAGAACTCCATTCATAGACACGAGCCTCTCCAAGGGTTAGAAATTGTTTATTCTAGTCCACTGCGTTGATTCAAGTCTTTCAGAAAGTCCAACAGTCCCAAAGGATCCTGAAGAGCCGGTGCCAACAACAAGCAGGGGGGTTGCCACGTCTGCCTTGGAAAATACTAGAGTCTTTGGGGGTGGATCCGGGAGAGGGTGGGGTTTGGGGAGGGGAGGGGCCTCGGCAAGGGACAATGCCATAAAGTCCACCCTTCCGAGCAGCCATTTTCTCCAGGGGATAATATATATCAAAGGTACTAATGTCATGATAATATACTGCAAAATATATCACCGGTGATAAATGCCACTTTCACATTTACAGTGTGTACATGCGTTCTGTTTAGTGCAATAAATAAGAAGATATAAGTTTATAAGCAAGCATGAATAATGCAGCTACTCAAAGCTGAAACACAAAACCAAAACACAAAGTGTCCTTTTCTCCCCCAAGCCTCCTTGTGATAAGCTTTAATTATCAGGCAGCTGCCGCTTTTTTCAGTTCATAAGTCCACAATTTGGGTGGAGTCTTCAGCTATGAAAATCAAACTGAGAGCATAAGGAACCATATCCCCAGGATTTTCCACGGTTTCATGACTCTGTCCTTCCTCAGCCTTTTCTCTCAAAGATGCTGCTTTTTTCCAAAGCCACAGTTTCTCTATATCAAACATGGATTAACACATGTTACTCAAGGTTCCTGTTTCCAGCTTTCAGAAATTCAAGGCGAATACACAGTAGGGAATGGCTTACAAAACAGTGTGTGCTGTTTTGGGCTCCATGGCATAATCCCCCATTGAAGTCCCTCCCCTTCCCAAATCGCACCCTCCTTAGACTTCACCCCCAAAATCTCTGGGTATTTTCCAAACCTAGCTCATTGTTCTATTTTGTCAAGGTAAGACAAAGGCATTGCAAATCATAGGTTGGTAGCAACCAGTGTTAGATTCCAGGGAGAGGCTGCTTCAAAGAGTTATTTCAAGATGAAAGCAGCTGTTTAATTTGGAGTGAGCTACTGAAGCCCTGGAGCTAAGCAGTTTGCACAGGGATCAGCTGTGAGGTCTACATCTCCCAAATCTTCGAAACGCAAGGCACAGAGTTCCTTTTCCCCTTCCAGGTTAAAACTGGAGGCATTCTTGGGTGAAAGAGACTTGATTCAGTAAACTGAAAAGTTCATGGAGGTTCGTGGAGTTTGACGAACCAGGAACCACCATTTTCCCAGCTCATGCCCATCGCTCTCTCGCACAAATTTCCAATCCATTCCCGGTGGGAAGGCATCCGTCTCCTAGTACTTGAGATCCATTAAATGGAGGTGCCAGAGATTGTGCCTTCTCCAAAAGTGGGCTGTACTCAGGGGTCAAACACCGGCTTGACACGCAGAAGGTCCCAGGTTTGATCCCTGGCATCTCCATTTAAAAGAAGCAGGCTGTAGGGGAGGCGAAATACCCTTTTCCGCCTGAGACCCTGGAGAGTGGCTGCCAGTCGGAGTAGACAGCACTGGCCTTGATGGACCAAGGGTCCGAATCAGTAGAAGGCAGCTTCATACACATATATATGTACATATAAATGCAAAGCAATTGGGCATGCTCCAATCACACTATTTGGGAATTGCTGGGTTATGGGAACATCTGGACAGACACTGTCGGTGCGGGTGTGTGCAGAGTGAGCGGTGTGATATGTACAACGGTGAGCCCCAGTAAAGAAGTGAGCCAGACACCTGCAGCTAGTGCTAAATCACAAAATCACGTCGCTCCGCCAGGACCTGCCCATCACCTTAGATACAGTACATGAGCCCGAGGCCCCTTGCCTGTCTTCTGATTTAACTCTGGATCATTTCGACCCGCTCAGCCTGGAGGAAGTTGACGGAATCCTCTCCTCTGCGCGCCCTACAACTTGCGATCTGGACCCATGCCCCTCCTGGCTAATTAAATCTTGCCTGAGGGAGCTTGAATGTCCTTTACGGGACATCATAAATAGATCCCTCTCAGAGGGGCGTTTTCCATCATCCCTGAAAGAGGCTTTGGTCCGACCCCTCCTGAAAAAAACTACAGCAGATCCGGCCGAATTGGCAAACTACCGACCGGTCTCTAATTTACCGTTTTTAGGTAAAATAATTGAGAGGGCAGTGGCGTCGCAGTTGCAGAGCTTTCCGGATGACGCTTCCATCCTAGACCCTTGCCAGTCCGGCTTTCGCCCGGGCTATGGGACGGAGACAGTACTGGTCGCCCTGGTAGACGATCTCCAACGGCATCTGGATCGGGGCGGTGTGGCGGTGCTGATGTTGTTAGACCTGTCGGCCGCGTTCGACACGGTCGACCATCGGCTACTGACCCGCCGCCTCGCCGATATAGGGGTGAGGGGGTCTGCCTTACAATGGCTCTCCTCCTTCCTCGAGGATCGGGGACAAAGGGTGGCAATTGGTGGCGAGCGGTCCCGGAGGCGCACACTGGACTGTGGAGTGCCTCAGGGGGCAGTTCTCTCACCAATATTATTCAATATCTACATGCGCCCTCTTGCCCAGATTGCCAGGAGATACGGACTTGGGTGCCACCAATATGCAGATGACACCCAACTCTATCTGCTAATGGACGGCCGGCCTGACTGCGTCCCTGAGAATCTAGACCGGGCCCTGCAGGATATGGCAATGTGGTTGAGGAGGAGCGGGCTGAAATTGAACCCAGCGAAGACAGAAGTCCTTTGTCTGGGTCGGGGCGCCCGGGAAGGGGAAACACCTCTTCCGGTCTTCGACGGAGCGCCGCTGAAAGCGGCGCACCGGGTTAGGAGTCTGGGAGTTTTACTGGAGCCTTCATTATCAATGGAGGCCCAGATTGCAGCCACTGCCAAGTCAGCCTTCTTCCATCTGAGGCGGGCAAGGCAGTTGGCTCCCTTCCTAGAGCGCCAAGATCTGGCAACGGTACTTCACGCAACGGTCACCTCGAGACTGGATTACTGTAATGCCCTCTACATGGGGCTGCCTCTGTACCGAACCCGGAAGCTGCAGCTGGTGCAGAACGCAGCGGCCAGGCTACTGTTGGGGCTCCCTAAATGGGAGCACATACAGCCTGGGCTGCGCGAGCTGCACTGGCTGCCAGTTATATACCGGGTTCGTTACAAAGTGCTGGTCATTACCTTTAAAGCCCTATATGGTCGAGGACCTGTCTACCTCAGGGACCGTCTCTCCCTATATGAACCCCAGAGAGCACTGAGGTCAGCTGGAAAAAACTTGCTGACTATCCCCGGACCAAGAGAGGTGAAGTTGCAATGCACCCGCAATCGGGCCTTCTCCTCTGTGGCCCCGAGCTTATGGAACCAACTTCCAGAGGAAATGCGGGCCCTGCGGGATCTTGAACAATTCCGCAGGGCCTGCAAGACTTTCCTCTTCCGACTGGCTTTCGATGATGTAGAAAATTAAGTACTAATGATACCGCATCATAATAAAGAACAAATAGCAATAGCATTAGCACTTTTATAACTGTAATTAATTTTAAATCTATTAGAATTTTAATGTTGAATGTAACCTTGTTTTTATACAATGGAATGTTACTGTTACTGTTAGCCGCCCTGAGCCTGCCCCGGCGGGGAGGGCGGGATATAAATAAAATTATCTAATCTAATCTAATCTAATTATCTAAAACAGTGTATTTACAGAATATATACAACGTGCTCACTAGTGCAGAGATATACATCAACTATACGACCAAAGTGCTCCGCCAGCATGTGACTCCTCGAAGAGAGACCTGTGCACTGGTAGCACAGTCCATATATAGTTCCATCAGCCAATCCTGGCAGTCCACCGTCATGCTGACTCAGCAGGTACTTTCCACCTGTCCTTTACTGGCTAGAACCGGCTTGTAGATAAGGTCACTGTGACCTAGCTTGCCAGCTAGATCACCTGCTGTCATATTAGAGCTGTCAGACTGTGTAAAGGCAGACTCAATACTGACAGACACCATGTTCTAAGATGTCGTAACGGTTACAACATGGACTGGGGAGTCCCAGGTTCAAATCCCCACACCCAGCAGTGGCCAGTGGCCACCACTAATATACCTCTGGATTTCCCTCCACTTACAAATATTGTGGATGGCCAGTCCTGCTTGGGACTGTGGTGCAGAGGTGAACCTTTCATCCAGTTTCAGAAGCTCAAATGCCCTCCAGTTTGGGCTCTTGACATCACATGTGGGGGAGGAGATAGGAGCCCCTCCCAAGAAGGCTTGCCAATCCCCAGTTCCCAGCGGGGGTTCTCCTGCTTTCCCAGGCTCCTTCCCACTCCCAACCAGCCGGCCAGCGTGGGGAAGCTCCGCCCCCACAGCCACCATGTGCCTATCCACCTCCGGAGGCTTCAGACTCCGCGTGGAAAGGCTTCCTCTTGGGATGTCTGTGTCTTTAAGGCTGAATGGGGGCGGGGAAGGAGCAGGCAGAAGAACGTGGCTGCTCCCAGCGGCTGTGAAGGCAGCCCAGACCCTCGGTTGGTTGCACAATCTTTTCAGAGGTCGTTTGCATAGGAAAGGTAAACTTGAACCTTTCGTTGCTCTGCGTGACTTGGAAGAAGTTGGAAGTTCAGCAGCTCGTGAGTAGAGGTGCCAATCCCCAGGTGGGAGCAGGTCCTCCCCCGCTTCAGAGTCGTCAGAAACGGGGGGGGAGGGAAATGTCTGCTGGGCGCTTCATTATTCTCTATGGAGATCGATTTCCATAGGGTATAATGGAGAATTGATCTGGGGGTATCTGGGGCTCTGGAGGGGCTGTTTTTTGAGGTAGAGGCACCTAATTTTCAGCACAGCTTCTGATGACTCTCCTCAAAATGCTCTCCAAGTTTCAGAAAGGATTGGACCAGGGGTCCCAATTCTACGAGCCCCAAAAGAGGGTGCCCCTATCCATTGTTTCTAATGTAAGGAAGGCATTTAAAAGGTTTGCAGTCCCTTTAAATATGATGGCTAGAACTCCCTTTGGAGTTCAATTGTGCTTGTCACAACTTTGCTTATGGCTCCGAACACTGAAGGCAGAAGAGCAGATGTCCAATCACTTTCTCAGGAAGGTGGCCAGAGTCCCACTCCCCAGCCCAGCCACCAGCAGGGAAGGGAGAGGGGGGCGGAAGTTGACAGATCCAGGATGGAGAAAAGAAGAAGATGAGGAGGAGAAGGAGGAGGACAAAGAAGAAGAAGACAATTGCAGATTTTTACCCCACCTTTCTATCTGAATCAGAGTCTCAGAGCGGCTTACAGTCGCCTGTATCTCCTTCCCCCGCAACAGACACCCTGTGAGGTGGGTGGGGCTGGAGAGGGCTCTCCCAGCAGCTGCCCTTTCAAGGACAACCTCTGTGAGAGCTCTGGCTTACCCAAGGCCATTCCAGCAGCTGCAAGTGGAGGAGTGGGGAATCCAACCCAGTTCTCCCAGATAAGAGTCCGCACACTTCACCACTGCACCAAAATGGTTCTCTATAACACCCCTCCAGACAGACAGCTCAACTGATCTTCCAGTCTTCCATTCTGCAGAAAGGGAAGGTTGCTGTAAGGAAAAATTCAGATGCGATCCAGTCCAAAGGGGGCTTACTTGTATTTCAGAAAGCGCTGCAGCTGCAACTGGAAAATCCAAGAGTTCATTTCAGAGGGAAAGACAGAGTGGCTGAGACAGGGAGACAGCCAAAGGTTGCTTTTCGCCTGCCCCTGAACAGCTCTGTCCAAGACACTGACAAGCACAGAGTCCAAACCTCCATTTGGGCTCAGCTCTCTAAGTACAAGTTCTCTGTAAGCTTTTGTGAAACTAGTTTCAGAGAATCTAGTTCACGAGAAGAGCCAGATTTGACTCCGACAGCCCCTGAGGGACAAGATCAACATAATTTCCAGGATATAAGCTTTCAAGCATCAAAGCTCGGATACCAAAGCATTTCCACTTCATGTGATTGGAGGAGGAGGAAGATGACGACTGTAGATTTATACCCCACCCTTTGCTCTGAATCAGAGATTCAGAGCAGCTCACAATCTCCTATATCTTCTCCCCCTCACAACAGACACCCTGTGAGGTGGGTGGGGCTGAGAGGGCTCTCACAGCAGCTGCCTTTTCAAGGACTTTTCCTGTCAGAGCTATGGCTGACCCAAGGCCATTCCAGCAGGTGCCAGTGGAGGAGTGGGGAATCAAACCCGGCTCTCCCAGATAAGAGTTTGCACACGTAACCACTACACCAAACTGGCCCTTTCAAGGACAACCTCTGCCAGAGCTATGGCTAACCCAAGGCCATTTCAGCACCTGCAAGTGGAGGAGTGGGAAATCAAACCTGGTTCTCCCAGGTAAGAGTCCGCACACTTTACCACTACACCAAACTGGCTCTCTGTGATAGCCATGGCTGACCCAAGGCCATTCCGCCAGGTGCCAGTGAAGGAGTGGGGAATCAAACCCAGTTCTCCCAGATAAGAGAGCTCTGGCTGACCCAAGGCCATTCCAGCACCTGCAAGTGGAGGAGTGGGAAATCAAACCCGGTTCTCCCAGGTAAGAGTCTGCACACTTTACCACTACACCAAACTGGCTCTCTGTGATAGCCCTGGCTGACCCAAGGCCATTCCGCCAGGTGCCAGTGGAGGAGTGGGGAATCAAACCCAGTTCTCCCAGATAAGAGTCCGCACACTTAACCACTACACTAAACCGGCTGTTCTCTTTGGCTGCCCTAGCTGTTCTCTTTGTGAAACCACTGAGTGTTCTCTCCCCCAGCACATAATTTTGCTTTTTATTTATTTAAAATTTTGCTACACTGCCTTTTTGCTAGAATAGGGCAATCAAGGCAACCTATAAATCCACAAGAAGTGATAAACAGATTTTCTTTAAAAAACAAAACAAGGCAGAGCATTGGTATGTACATGATCTAGGATTGCCAGCCTCCAGGGGGTAGCTGTAGATCTCCTGGGATTACAACAGATAATCAGATAGGGGAGGTTCTCCCAAATGAGAGTCCGCGCACTTAACCACTGCACCAAAATGGTTCTCTATAACACCCCTCCAGACAGACAGCTCAACTGATCTTCCAGTCTAGCTATTTCTCCTTTGTTTCCCCCCGACTTGTTTACAGCATCTTAAGTATTTCAATTCATGGTCACCACAACAGATAGGGGAGGGACGGTGGCTCAGTGGCAGAGCATCTGCTTGGGAAGCAGAAGGTCCCAGGTTCAATCCCTGGCATCTTCAACTAAAAGGGTCCAGGCAAATAGGTGTGAAAAACCTCAGCTTGAGACCCTGGAGAGAGACAGTCTCTGAGAAGACAATACTCTTCTGAGAAGGCCATTCCAGACTCTGAGAAGACAATACTGACTTTGATGGACCAAAGGTCTGATTCAGTATAAGGCAGCTTCATATGTTCATATGTTCAGATCTCCAGGAGACAGTGATCAGTTCACATGGCGAAAATGGCCCACTCCTCCACTTGCAGGTGGACTCTATGGCATCTTACCCCTTTGACGCCCCTCCCTTCCCCAAACCACACCCTCCTCAGGCTCCACCCCCAAATCTCCAGGTATTTCCAACCTGGAGTTGGCAACCCAACCACTGCTGGACCCCTCCTTCCCCACATTCCAGCAATGATTACACATTGCTACATGATTTACTCCAGGAGTCCCAGGCATGTGTCCCTAGACATCATAGCCTAACAAATCAAGAAAGGCAGCAACAAACATAGACAAAATTTCATTCCTCCTAGAGAACTGTAATCCGGCTACACTATTGCATCCCCCGCAACAGCACTGAATAAGTAGAAATGGAAATATGATGAAGAAGAAGATACTGGATTGATACCCCCCCCCCCTTATTCTGAATCTCAGAGTCTCAGAGTGGCTCACAATCTCCTTTCCCTTCCTCCACCACAACAGACACCCTGTGAGGTAGATGAAGATATTGGATTTATATCCCGCCCTCCACTCCGAAGAGTCTCAGAGCGGCTCACAATCTCCTCTCCCTTCCTCCCCCACAACAGACACCCTGTGAGGTAGATGAAGATATTGGATTTATATCCCGCCCTCCACTCCGAAGAGTCTCAGAGCGGCTCACAATCTCCTTTCCCTTCATCCTGCACAACAGACACCCTGTGAGGTAGATGAAGATATTGGATTTATATCCCGCCCTCCACTCCGAAGAGTCTCAGAGCGGCTCACAATCTCCTTTCCCTTCCTCCCCCACAGCAGACACCCTGTGAGGTAGATGAAGATATTGGATTTATATCCCGCCCTCCACTCCAAAGAGTCTCAGAGCAGCTCACAATCTCCTTTCCCTTCATCCTGCACAACAGACACCCTGTGAGGTAGATGAAGATATTGGATTTATATCCCGCCCTCCACTCCGAAGAGTCTCAGAGCGGCTCACAATCTCCTTTCCCTTCCTCCCCCACAACAGACACCCTGTGAGGTGGGTGGGAATGAAGAGGGCTCTCACAGCAGCTGCCCTTTCAAGGACAACCTCTGCCAGAGCTATGGCTGACCCAAGGCCATGCTAGCAGGTGCAAGTGGAGGAGTGGGGAATCAAACCCGGTTCTCCCAGATAAGAGTCCGTACACTTATACTCTGAATCTCAGAGTCTCAGAACAACTTGCCATCTCCTTTCCCTTTCTCCCCCACAACAGACACCCTGTGAGGTGGTTGGGGCTGTGAGAGCTCTCCCAGAAGCTGCCCTTTCAAGGACAACTCTGCAAGAGCTACAGCTGACCCAAGGCCATTCCAGCAGCTGTAAGTGGAGGAGTGGGGAATCAAACCCGGTTCTCCCAAATGAGAGTCCGCGCACTTAACCACTGCACCAAAATGGTTCTCTATAACACCCCTCCAGACAGACAGCTCAACTGATCTTCCAGTCTAGCTATTTCTCCTTTGTTTCCCCCCCACTTGTTTACAGCATCTTAAGTATTTCAATTCATGGTCACCACAAGCCTTCCAAGAACCTGGGCTTGCCAGCAACAACATGATGCTTAACCCCCCCAAGGCAAATTAGCATTCTTGTAGGATCTGGCATTCGACTCCTACATCGGCATCCCGGGAAGGGCCAGCATTACCAGCCTCTCCTAAAAGTTTATGAACCATCTTATTAGCGGGGCCTTAGGAAACAATAAATACTTCGGCACAGCTTAATTGTGAGCATGTGTACGCCCGAGATTAAAGTACAGTGGATGTCAACATGATAGATGGCCAATCCCCGAAATCCGGCGAAAAATGATGTTGTTCCGGTCAAAGGGTACATCCGTACAGTGCTGCACGGCAGGAAACATTACTCTTCGGCCTCTCCCTGTTAATGAAAATTACCGTCTGACATACAAAAAAACTACCTCCTTTCTTCTCTCTCTTCTGTTCCAAGCAAACAGTTTGCGTCAATCAGGTTGAAATAATAGCTTTTTGCTTCAAAGGAAAGGCCAAGCTCTCTTTGTGTCGGGCGATAATGCGCCCATCTCTCGCGGCAGTCTGAAAGCAGGCCCAGAACAAAATGAAAGGGAGGAAGACCGACTCCAGGGGTTACACCCTTTGGAATGCGCTCCGGTAGGGCACGAGCATTGCTCTCGGATGATGTAAGAGGAACATCCAACATCCAGGGTGGTCTCGCTCTTCAGCTGCTGGGAGAATGATACTATTGAGAGTCCTTCTACAACAGGCTCCTCCTGGTGACGCTGAAGGATCAGAAGCAAAGGCCGAATATTATTCGGTTGCTTCATCTTATACACGAGGACTTAGGGCTTCAACCAAGGAATCCTTTGGGAGTTAGGAGAACCCGTGCTTGAAGGAAGGGATTATTGTACCTCGGTAGGGCCTGCGGAAGAAGCCCAACAGTTTTTGACAGGTCTGAAAGAATGATACTATCAAGAGAGTCCTTCTATAACAGGCTCCTCCCGGTGACACTGAAGGATCAGAAGCAAAGGCCGAATATTATTCGGTCACTTCATCTTATACACGGGGACTCAGGGCTTCAACCAAGGAATCCTTTGGGAGTTAGGAGAACCTGTGGTTGAAGGAAGGGATTATTGTACCTCGGTAGGGCCTGCAGAAGGAGCCCAACAGTTTTTGACAGGTCTGGGAACAGAGCCCAGCACAAGGGGGGGGGGGAGTCTATATTCACCAAAGAAGTACAAGCTAAAATTTTCTGTGCCTTTTTGGTAGCTGCCCCCAAGAAGACCAGGTTGTTTTCTTCAACGACACAAGAAGGCCAGACTTTGTCAGGGAGTTGGCACAAGCAGAAGCAACAGAGATGCACAGCAGCGGCGCTTGCAACTTGTTGTATGAATGATTTGAATCGACCAGGTCTAATATAAATCCTAGGAGACTGGTAAAAAAGGTAAAGGTAGTCCCCTGTGCAAGCACCGAGTCATTACTGACCCATGGGGTGATGTCACATCACGTTTTCTTGACAGACTTTGTGTTAAGGGGTGGTTTGCCTTCCCCAGTCATCCACACCAGTGGCCCTCAACCTTTTTGACACCAAGGACTGGTTTTGTGGAAGACAATTTTTCCACGGACCAGTGGGGGGGTGGCGCTGGGGGTTTTGCCACCCCAGACTCTCCCCTGCCCACACCACATCCCAGCCCCCAATGGGGGTCTTTAAATGAGGGGAGGAGACTGGGGCTGTTTCTGACTCCCCCTCCCATTGAAAGAGTCTATAAATGAGGGATAGGGTAAGGTCACAGCAATGCTGTCCTTTCTACTGGTCCCTGCAAGGAGAGACAGCCCTGGAGTGAGGCCGTGCTGCCTCTTTAGTCCGGGGCTGCTCTGCCTTACTCCATGGTCCGGTTGCTAGCAGGCCATGGACTGGTACCGGTCCACGGCCCAGTGGTTGAAGACCCCTGATCTACACTTTCCCCCCAGCAAGCCGGGTACTCATTTTACTGACCTTCGAAGGATGGAAGGCTGAATCAACCTTGAGCCGGCTACCTGAACCCAACTTCCGCTATATGTAAGCTGGAGGCTAAAAATCTGTGAGCAAGCTCACACTAACTCAGCTGCCTGGCAGCTGACCCACCTGACTGCTGTCTGACACCGGCCCTCTCTTGTATCATTCACAACGGAAATGACAGCTTTTGGGGGGGAGGGGGGGAGGAGGAGGGCTTGGACAAAGTCCCCATGAAAAAGAAGAAGATCTCCAGCCATCACCTGGAGGATGGCAACTCTAAGCCCTGTGTCATTTGCGAGGGGCATGGCTAAATGTCTGCTGTCCACACACACGGCGGTGTAGAATCAAACACAAGTTCCTTGAGAGGTCCGATGGTACCATGCCCAGAGCTTGTTGGAATGAGTATTCTCAAAACCAAATGTGGACTATTATTTTTTAAAAAAACAGAACGGTACTTGAGTTACAGCTGCGTCTTGAGTGGCGCTAGCCGATTTAGTTTAAGTGGGGCTTGATTCACTGGAGATTCGGAGAGGAAGAACTGGGTTCCTCTTGGCCGAAATAAAGCAATTGAGTTTATAGACTGCTGGGAAAGGAAAGTGGGTTCTCCATCTTTTCAATGTTGACCGCCAGAGCCTCCGGTCACAGTTTCTGCACGTTGGCCGGGAGACAGCTGGTGGCGATACGTATTATTTCCTGGCTCACGTGTTGCAAAAATGCGGTTAGATGAGCTGCACTGGGACATTCGCTTGGGTTAATCTCCATTCGGCTGAGTACAGGAAACTGACGATCGGTGATATACAGTTGTGAGCCACAGCGATGCATACCTGGAACATTGCAAGCAGGTGGGAAGCCTGCGGGTGGGGTGGGAAGGGGGGCACGAGTGCCAGGTGCTATGCAGAAGTTGGGAAGGAGACCCTGGGAACTGTCTGCCCAAGGTGCCGGAAACCGTGGAACTGGCTCTATATACGAGCATCCCTGTCAACAGGCGCATGACGGACATATGAAGCTGCCTTCTACTGAATCAGACCCTCGGTCCATCAAAGTCAGTATTGTCTTCTCAGATTGGCAGCGGCTCTCCGGGATCTCAAGCTGAGGTTTTTCACGCCTATTTGCCTGGACCCTTTTTTGGAGATGCCAGGGATTGAACCTGGGACCTTCTGCTTCCCAAGCAGATGCTCTACCACTGAGCCAACGTCCCTCCCCTATCTGGGGACTATACTCCACTTTTCTCCCCAATGGGGAGCCAAAGCGCCTTACAATCTCCACCTCCCATCCTCTGCTTTATCTTTGCAATATCCATCCCGTGAGCTAGGTTAGGCTGGCCTGAGGTCACCCAGAGAGCCTGCAAAGCAGACCAAGGAATCGAACCTGGATTTCCTAAGATCGTATTCCAGATCGCTTATCGTCCCCACCTGCACTAGCTCTCATGGTGTAGTATGTTGAAGCCGTTTGCAAAGTGAGCCCATTTCTCTGTAGGAGAAGTAAGAAGGAAGAGGAGGAGGAGGAGAGAAGAAGGAAAAGAAGAGAAGGAGGAAGAGGAAGAAGAAGATGAAGAAGAAGATCAGATTTCAAAAGCCATATGCGATATAATTGTTTGAAAGCGTCCTTCATTCGGAAGAGCTTGCCGTGTAGGTTAAGAGACAGCGTGGTGTTGTGGTTAAGAACAGTGTACTCTAATCTGGAGAAACAGGTTTGATTCCCCACTCCTCCTTCCTATGAAGCCAGCTAGGTGGCCTTCGCCAGTCACGGTTCCCTCTGAACTCTCTCAGCCCCACCTACCTCACAAGGTGTTCGTTGCAGGGAGAGGAAGCGGGAGCAGTTATAAGCCACTTTGAGACTCCTTAAGGCAGAGAAAGGAAAGGAAAGGTCCCCTGTGGAAGCACCAGTCATTTCCGACTCTGGGGTGATGTTGCCTTCACAACGTTTTCACGGCAGACTTTTTACAAACTGGATTCAGGTAGCTGGCCCAAAGTTGAAGGCAGAGAAAAGTGGGGTATAAAAACCAGCTCTTCTTCTTTGTCTGGCACACTACTTCTTGCCACAAAACCCAAAAAGGGTTCGATACAGAGGGGTGAAAAGTGGAGTATAGTCCCCAGATAGGGGAGGGACGTTGGCTCAGTGGTAGAGCCTCTGCTTGGTAAACAGAAGGTCCCAGGTTCAATCCCCGGCATCTCCAACTAAAAAGGGTCCAGGCAAAGAGGCGTGAAAAACCTCAGCTTGAGAGCCTGGAGAGCCGCTGCCAGTCAGAATAGACAAGACTGACTTTGATGGACCGAGGTTCTGATTCAGTAGAAAGCAGTTTCATATGTTCATATATGTTCAAGCGGTAATAAAAGGACTTCATGCGTTCCTCAACTTAGCTATCAGTCTACCTTCTTGATCTGAGAACAGGATCAGGGCCAGGGTGTCTATCCGCGTTGATATTAATGACATTGGATTTATATCCAGCCCTATACTCTGAATCTCAGAGCAGCTCACAATCTCCTTTATCTTCCTCCCCCCCAACAGACACCCTGTGAGGTGGGAGGGGCTGAGAGAGCTCTCCCAGAAGCTGCCCTTTCAAGGACAACTCTCAGAGTCCCAGAGCGGCTCACAATCTCCTTTATCTTCCTCCCCCTCAACAGACACCCTGTGAGGTGGGTGGGGCTGAGAGAGCTCTCCCAGAAGCTGCTCTTTCAAGGACAGTCACAGAGTGGCTTACAATCTCCTTTCCCTTCCTCCCCTCCAACAAACAGCCCATGAGGTGAGTGGGGCTGAGAGAGCTCTCCCAGAAGCTGCCCTTTCAAGGACAGTCGCAGAGTGGCTCACAATCTCCTTTATCCTCCTCCCCCTCAACAGACACCCTGTGAGGGGGTGGGGCTGAGAGAACTCTCCCAGAAGCTGCCCTTTCGAGGACAACTCCTGCGTTCCCACTTCCCACCTCAATCAGCCGCCCCTGCTCACCAACCACTGAAGTTGCCACGTGATTCCGAGTTCCCCAAGGAGAAAATGCGCAAGCGAAACCCTGCCTCTCCGCACCCTTCGTTTCGAGGGCGTTCTCTGCCATTTTTGGAAGCATCCTCAGATTCCTTGCTTTGCTTCCCCCCCCCACCCCCCCGGAGAGCACAGAGCACAACGTGTCTGGATCACGACCCGCCCTCCCGCGATCATCCGCGCTCCGTGCATTTTGAAACGGCGCCGGGTCAACCGGCCAAATGATTTCAATTACCTCGCAATAAGAACTGCATTTCTTTTCTTTTTCTTAAAAAGAAAGAAAGAAAGAAAGAAAGAGGAGAGAGTTTATATGACCTTTCTAACATCTGGTCATGCCTTCGATAGAAGCCAGGCCTTAAGCACTCGCACATTTGCTGGCAGAGTTCGGCGTCTGGGTGTGTCGCCTGCGCGAGCAGCAGACAATCGTTTTGGTGCCTGGGCTCGGAGATATCGCGCTGAAGGCATCTTTTCTCTCTTGGTTCTCTTCCAAGCTCTTCTTTCCGAGAAGGGGCAAGGGGAGGAGGGGGGGGGACACAGAGAGAGGAACCAGAATCCAACAATCCTCACAAAGTACGTTAAAACGGATAAAAGGAAGTCCTTCTTCACCCAAAGAGTGATTCACACGTGCAATTCACTGCCACAGGAGGTGGTGGCGGCTACAAGCATAGCCAGCTTCAAGAGGGGATTGGATAAAAATATGGAGCAGAGGTCCATCGGTGGCTATTAGCCACAGTGTGTGTGTGTGTATTTTGGCCACTGTGTGATACAGAGTGTTGGACTGGATGGGCCGCTGGCCTGATCCAACATGGCTTCTCTTATGTTCTTCTGTGACACAGAGTGTTGGACTGGATGGGCCGCTGGCCTGATCCAACATGGCTTCTCTTATGTTCTTCTGTGACACAGAGTGTTGGACTGGATGGGCCACTGGCCTGATCCAACAGGGCTTCTCTTATGTGACACAGAGTGTTGGACTGGAGGGGTCACTGGCCTGATCCAACATGGCTTCTCTTATGTTCTTATGTGACACAGAGTGTTGGACTGGATGGGCCATTGGCCTGATCCAACATGGCTTCTCTTATGTTCTTATGTGACACAGAGTGTTGGACTGGATGGGCCACTGGCCTGATCCAACATGGCTTCTCTTAGGTTCTTATGTGACACAGAGTGTTGGACTGGATGGGCCACTGGCCTGATCCAACATGGCTTCTCTTATGTTCTTATGGGACACAGAGTGTTGGACTGGATTGGCCACTGGCCTGATCCAACATGGCTTCTCTTATGTTCTTATGTCTGGCTTGGCTCGGCCTAAGCTTGAAGTGCACTCAGGGGCTTATGGGTTCAAACCCAGCCTGTACCTCAATGTTTCCCAAAGCAGGCAATATTGCCCCCTGGGGGGCGCTGGAACGATCCGGGGGGGGCGGTAGTAGCCTTGGGTGCGATTGGGGGGCGGTGAATAAAAAAAGGGGGGAGGGTTGGAAGCATAAAGGGAGAAGAGAAGAGGAGAGTGGGAGGTGTCGAAACATCACATTTCTGGGAGGGGCCCAGAATTTCTAATCAGTGTCTTCTGCAGGACCAGCACGTGGGAGTAGGTGACTGCTAGGGTGCCACCCTGCCAGGGGGTAATGCTGGGCACCCCCTTCCTCCACCTTCCCATGTGGCACGATTGCACCAGCCAGCAGGCAAGCCGAGAGCCCCGGACGGTGCCGCTGCGCCACTGCTTTTCTTTGCAGGGCAAACATTGCGTATGCTTGCCCGAGGCTGCCAAGGAAACCTCCAAAGAACACCCCATTTTACCGCTATCTGTTGCTTTTGGGTTGAAAGAGGCTGGGCGGCAGCACCTTCCCATTGTGCTAGTTGGAGCTGAAGATTCTGCGGGGGGGGGGGGGGCTGAGTGCTTTTTTTTTCTGAAAAGGGGGCGTTCGGTCAAATAAGTTTGGGAACCTCTGCTGTACCTGTCCGAGAGCCAAGACCGGTGCGTGCTGGGAGGGATCTGGGGAGAGCTTGCAAACTTTCTCACAAGCTCCTCGTTGCAAAGATCGACAAGGGCAGGTAAGCTCTGCTGAGAGACGTCTTGTTTGCTGACCTCCTGCCAAAATGGGTACCCGCAGGGCAGGGCTGGGGTGCATTCCAAAGAAAAGAGGCCCCCTCTCCGCAAACAGCGGCCCCGTGGCGCAGAAGGGTGAAGCAGCAGTACTGTGATCTGAACTCTCTGCTCACGACCTGAGTTCGATCCCGGCGGAAGCTGGTTCAGGTAGCTGGCTCCGGATTGACTCAGCCTTCCATCCTTCCGAGGTCAGTCAAAGGAGTCCTCAGCTTGCTGGGGGGGAAGCGTAGGTCACTGGGGAAGGCAATGGCAAACCACCCCATAAAAAGTCTGCCGTGAAAAGGTTGTGAAAGCAAGGTCACCCCAGAGTCGGAAATGACTGGTGCTTGCACAGGGGACCTTTCCTCTCCTTTTCCTCCACAAACATTTCCCCGATGAAAATTAGGGACAAGCTGACATATCAAGAATGGTCACAGCTGGAGTTCTCCTACCCACATCCCAGCTATAGTTCCAGCATGGCTTTTTTTGTAGCAGGAACTCCTTTGCATATTAGGCTACACCCCTCCCCGACGTAGCCACTCCTCCTGGAGCTTACAGGGCCTATGAAAATTCTTGGAGAATTGGCTACATCAGGGGTATGCAGCCTAATATGCAAAGGAGTTCCTGCTACCAAAGAAGCCCTGAGTTCCAGATTTCTGCATGAGTCATCCCAGGGGTCCCCAAAGTAGTGCCCATGGGTGCCGTCATGCCTGCTGATAACTTTCCTCTACCCCAGTATTCTTGGAGAGGCCATGGCTCAGCGCCTGAGCATCTGCTTGGCATGGAGAAGGTCCCAGGTTCAATCCCCAGGATCTCCAGGTGAAAGAACCAGGCACTAGGTGATGTGAAAAACCTCAGTCTGGGACCTTGATTCAGTGGAATAGCCTCTGCTTCATATGCAGAAGGTCCCAGGTTCAACCCCTGGCATCTCCAGTTAAAAAAGAACCAGGCACTAGGTGATGTGAAAGACCTTCATCTCGGACCTTGGCTCAGTCGTAGAGCCTCTGCTTGGCATGCAGAAGGTCCCAGGTTCAACCCCTGGCATCTCTAGGCACAAGGTGATGTGAAAGACCTTGATCTGGGACCTTGACTCTGTGGAATAGTCTAGAAGACTGCAGATTTATACCCCGTCCTTCTCTCTGAATCAGAGTCTCAGAGCGGCTCACAATCTCCTATATCTTCTCCCCCCACAACAGGCACCCTGTGAGGCTGAGAGAGCTCTCCCAGCAGCTGCCCTTTCAAGGACAACTCCTACAAAAGCTATGGCTGACCCAAGGCCATTCTAGAAGCTGTTAAGTGAGGGAGTGGGGAATCAATCCCAGCTCTCCCAAATAGTTGTGAACGCACACCTCATTGGCGCATTACGAAGGAACCGCACTGATCTCATTCAAACTCCTTTTGACGTGAGTCTCCTTAGGATTAACATAGAGCCCAAAACTGCACAGCCGCATTACATCACAACAACACGTCCTACAACAGTCTCAACACAACAAACTATCAGCACATTGGGAGTGTAGTTCCAGAGCACAGAAGCACAACCCCAAGGGCAGAGAGGTCAGTGTTTGGTGGTCAAGAACTTGAAGAACATGTGGCAAATGATTCAGAAAGAAATGTCAAAAATTTTAGGTGATGACATCAAGAGGTCTCCAGATTCTTTTTTGTTGGGATTACAAATGGAAAGCTTTCCGAAACAAGATAGAACGATGGTGTGGTATCTGCTTTCAGCTGCAAGGACATTGTATGCGCAGCTATGGAAGCAAGATAAAATACCAGAAAAAATGGGATTGTATTATAAAAGTTATGTCATGGAGTGAAGTGGACAAACTTACAAGATTCCTAAAAGACTATGATTTGGAGAAGTTCAGGAAGGAATGGGAGAAATTTCAAAATTGAAAAACAATGGAAAGTTAAGGGACATTTAGTGATTATTGATAAAAGCTAATAATGGACTAAAGTTTATAAAGGGAAAATTCTTCTTTTGAAAAATGAAGATGAACTTATAGAGTTAACTTTTCTTATTTTTTGTTTTTATTTCTTCCGTACTGCTATAAGGTTCTAAAATGGAGATTCTTGATTTGTTAAGTTACCTTGTTTTCTTTTAATTTTAAGTACACCGGCGGGGGTCAAGAAAAAGGGAGGGAGGAGAAGGGGGGGGAGAGCGATGTATTGTTTTTATACTGTATTATTTCTAAATTTTCTTAAAGATTTCTATAACAATATATTGCAAATTAATAAAATTGTTTTAAACAGAAGAACCTGAAGAACATTGACAGCAGATCCCTGGCCACTGGCCTTTATTTAAAACACCGATTAGCCACCTTTCTTCTTTATGGAACTCAAGGTGGCTTACAAACATAGATGAAACACGTAGGAAAAATACATTCAAACCATAAAACCAAGGTTTAAAATCACTGCTCTGGACTGCTATGAGCTTAAGCAAATGCAGTCCTAAATAAAGCCACCTTCAACTGTCTCCTAGAGATCAAAAGAAAGGCCTTGGGGCAGCTGTTCCACAATTGTGGGGCTGCCACCGAAAAGGCCCCGTCTCATGTTCCCACCAGATGAGCTTCTTTGATCAGTGGGATAGTCAGGAGGGCCACTGATTCATAGGGTGGCCGTAAGAGGGAAGTGATTCGACGGCACGTGACACCCACACAGCAGTGCTCCAAAGAGAAATTTCAAAACGAACAAGGGTTTTGCACCTTTGGCATGCAGATGAAGATATTGGATTTATATCCCGCCCTATACTCTGGAGGAGAGCCAGTTTGGTGTAGTGGTTAAGTGTGCAGACTCTTATCTGGGAGAACCGGGTTTGATTCCCCACTCCTCCACTGGCACCTGCTGGAATGGCCTTGGGTCAGCCAGAGCTCTGGCAGAGGTTGTCCTTGAAAGGGCAGCTGCTGGGAGAGCCCTCTCCAGCCCCACCCACTTCACAGGGTGTCTGTTGTGGGGAGGAAGGTAAAGGAGATTGTGAGCTGCTCTGAGTGGAGGGTGGGATATAAATCCAATATCTTCTTCTTCTTCTTCTCTGAATCTCAGAGCAGTCACAATCTCCTTTACCTTCCCCCCCCCCCCCCCACACACACACAAAACAGACATTCTGTGAGGTAGGTGGGATTAAGAGAGCTCTCCCAGAAGCTGCCCTTTCAAGGACAACTCTGCGAGAGCTATGGCTGACCCAAGGCCATTCCAGCAGGTGCAAGTGGAGGAGTGGGGAATCAAACCCGGTTCTCCCAGATAAGAGTCTATGCACTTAGCCACTACACTAAACTGGCTCTAGTTCACGGGCCCAGTCCATCATCACACAAAGTGGAGAATCGAATGCACCGGGGGCCAGAGATAAAGCAGTCCTGAGTAATGTGTGACCTGAAAAACAGGGGAATTCCCCTCCCCACTCCATAAGTGGTACACCTTTCCCTTAACAGGCACCCTTTGGAACCTGGAGGTGCTCTCACGCCTGCAGACAACGGCACTTTTTATCCACCTGCAATGCACTTTGCAACCAGATTTTACTCTGCAAAATGACAAACTCTGGCTAGAAGTGCCTTAAATGCAGATTAAAAAGGGAAACCTGTGCAAGCCCCAGTCGTTTCCTGCTCTGGGGTGACGTTACACCATGACGTTTTCTTGGCAGACTTTTTACGGGGTGCTTTGCCGCTGCCTTCCCCAATCATCTCCCCTTTGCCCCCCCCAAAGCAAGCTGGGTACTCATTTGACCGACCTCGGAAGGATGGAAGGCTGAGTCAACCTGGAGCCGGCTACCTGAACCCAGCTTCCGCCGGGATCAAACTCAGGTCATGAGCACAGCTTGGACTGCGGTACTGCAGCTTTAACACTCTGCACCACGGGGCTCCTAGTGGATTAAACATGCATTATTCAGTGCGTATGAAAGCGCCCAGTTCTTCATTGCAAAATCCACATACCAGCGCAACACCGTCCTGCCACATACCAGCATGACGTTTCCCCCCCCCCGCCCACCCCCCCATATGTCTTGTCTTTGGCTAACGGGTGAAAGGATTCAGAACCGATTTGCAGATTCCTTTTGACACACGGTGCCCATTTTATTTGTGCCAGAATGCAAATCCGGGCCCTGTGCCTCCCCTTGCCAGAGTGAGAACGCCGGGAGTAATTATTTATTCATTTATTTATTTAAATTTCTATCCCGCCCTCTCCGCAAGCGGACTCAGGACAGCTGACAACATTCATTTTTACAGGTTAAAACCAATAAAAGACAATTAAGATTTAAGATTTTAAAACCATTTCGTGGTGCTGTATCATTACAATATAATGTAAGCGGTCATCACATAATACTCTGTAATGATGTCGGGTGGCAGCTCTCTCCCGGTTAGATCTCAACGGCCTGTCGAAACAGTTCGGTCTTGCAGGCCCTGTGGAAAGTAGAGAGATCCCGCAGGGCCCTGATGGCCTCCGGGAGAGCATTCCACGATTCTGGTGCTGCCACCGAGAAGGCCCTAGCTCGGGTCAGTTGCAACCTAGCCTCCTTTGGTCCAGGGATGGACAATAGATTTTTTGTCCCTGAATGCAGTGCTCTCCGGGGAATATGTGGAGAAAGGCGGTCCCGCAGGTAGACAGGCCCCTGACCATAGAGGGCTTTAAAGGTCAATACCAACACCTTGAAATGGACTCGGAACACAACAGGTAGCCAGTGCAGCTCTGCATGTTCTTTTTTAATTTTGAAAAGCAGACATTTCCCCCCTCGCAAGCTGTCTGGAAACGGCTTCCCCCATTATCTCCTCCTCTCCGGAGAGGCTTCCAGAGTTTACGGTGGAGCCAAGCCAAGAGACGACGCACAACCAACCCCCCACAGTCCTGTGTGCGCACACACACAAAAGCATGCTCCTTTCAACACACACAGCCGCAACCTGGATGTTGCCCAGGGTGGGGCAGGGAGGGAAGAGGAGGAGGAACGGTCCCAAAATAACCTCACAAGCAAGGGTGGTGGTGGGAAGCAAGTGCCAAAGAAGCGGAGATTCCGAGACCAAGTACATAAGAAGAAAATAAGAGAAGCCATGTTGGATCAGGCCAATGGCCCATCCAGTCCAACACTCTGTGTCACATAAGAACATAAGAGAAGCCATGTTGGATCAGGCCAATGGCACATCCAGTCCAACACTCTGTGTCACACAGTGGCCAATATATGGGTGTGTGTATACACACACACACACATATATATATAAACACACACACTGTGGCTAATAGCCACTGATGGACCTCTGCTCCATATTTTTATCCAATCCCCTCTTGAAGCTGGCTATGCTTGTAGCCACCACCACCTCCTATGGCAGTGAATTCCACATGTTAATCACCCTTTGGGTGAAGTACTTCCTTTTATCCATTTTAACCTGACTCCTCAGCAATTTCATCGAATGCCCATGAGTTCTTGTATTGTGAGAAAGGGAGAAAAGGACTTCTTTCTCTACTTTCTCCATCCCATGCATAATCTTGTCAACCTCTCTCATGTCACCCCGCAGTCGACGTTTCTCCAAGCTAAAGAGCCCCAAGCATTTTAACCTTTCTTCATAGGGAAAGTGTTCCAAACCTGTAATCATTCTAGTTGCCCTTTTTTGCACTTTTTCCAATGCTAGAATATCCTTTTTGAGGTGCGGTGACCAGAATTGCACACAGTATTCCAAATGAGACCGCACCATCGATTTATACAGGGGCATGATGATACTGGCTGATTTGTTTTCAATTCCCTTCCTAACCATTCCCAGCATGGCGTTGGCCTTTTTTTATTGCAATCGCACACTGTCTTGACATTACGTTCTCAATAAAAGTAGAAAAGAGACCGATTTCCCACGAGCCTTATGCCGCTCACGTTCTCCTCTTCTCCACGGGGCTTCCGTGGGATTTCACACTGTCTGCCCCGGGGCTGCAACTCACTCTGCCTCTTTCATACAGCAAACAAGATCCTCTAAAAACCAGTTTCTGTTTGCCGCGCGAAAAAGGCAAAGCGAGTTGCAGCCCCCGGGGCAGATAGTTGTGAAATCCGACGGAAGTCCCGCGGAGAAGAGCAGCATGAGAGCGCCATAAGGCTAGTAGGGAGTCAGTCGGGGAGTCCAGACTCCAGTAGCACCGACTGACGGCATTTGTAGATAGCTCCAAGAGGGCAGCCGTGTTGGACTGAAGCGGTTGAACAAAGCAGGAGTCAAGTGGCACCTTTAAGACCAACCACGTTTTATTGAGAACGTAAGCTTTCGTGTGCTTTATAAGCACGCTTCATCCGATGAGGGGAGTCAGGTCTTGTGGGCTGAAATACATGCAGTTTGTTGCTTAAGTGTGCAAACTGGCTGCGGTCACGTGATACAGGAGTTTGGCTTGGCCATTCGGCCTGGATAGCCATAAAAGGCGATAAAGTTCCCTGCCGACAGCATTTGTGGCAGGCTAGGATCTTCTGAAGAAGCGCAAAAACTCCTGCCCTGCCACAGATGTTGTTCGTCTTGAAGGTGGTCCTGGATTCTTCCTCTATTCCAGGGGTGGCCAACGGTAGCTCTTCAGATGGTTTTTTTTTTTGCCTACAACTCCCATCAGCCCCAGCCAGCAACGCCAATGGCTGGGGCTGATGGGAGTTGTAGGCAAAAAGAATCTGGAGAGCTACCGCTGGCCACCCCTGCTCTATGCTAGTGCTACAGACAGACTAGCCCGGCTAGAGGACTGGCCCTAGAGACCGTCTGGTCCCCTAGGCAAGGCTAACTTTGGGTGCCCCGCCCCCTACGCTGATAAAGTCAGGGCTTTTTTTGTAGCAGGATCTCCTCTGCATATTAGGCCACACCCCCCTGATGTAGCCAGTCCTCCAAGAGTTTACAGTAGACCCTGTAAGTAGAGCCCTGGAAGCTCTCGGAGGACTGGCTACATCAGGGGTGCGTGGCCTAACATGCAAAGGGTATCCTGCTACCCAAAAAAAGCCCTGGATAACATCCCCAAGTCACATGGGGCGGTGCCCAGTTTGGCGCCCCCAGAAGGGAGGCGCCCTAGGTGATCGCCTAGTTTGCCCAGCGGCAGGGCAGGCCCAGCTTAGCCATCTCGCCCTATCAGGAGAAGCGAGCGGCGACTCCCGAAAGCTCCTCCCCTGCCACAGATCTCGCTAGCCTTTCAGGTGCTCTTTTTTGGTGTTTCGAATACGAGTCCCTCGGTCCTGACATCTTGGGGAGTGGAGCGACTGCAGACAGACGGACTCCCGTTCTAAGCTGTAGCTGAAGAAGCGAGCAGCGACTCAGGAAAGCTCCTGCTACCTGCCCCAAACATGGTCAGCCTTGCAGGCGCTGCGGAGTTCTTGCTCGTTTCGACTGCCAGAGACAAACAAGGCTCCCCATCTTGATCTAGGGTTGCCAATCCCCAGGTGGGGGCAGGGGATCCCCCAGTTTGGAGGCCCTCCCCCCACTTCAGGGTCATCAGAAAGTGAGTGGGGGAGGGGAGGGACACTGGGCACTCCATTGTTCCTTATGGAAACTGATTCCCATGAGGAATTGATCTGCAAGTACCTGAGGCCCTAGGGGGACGGTTTTTAGAGGCAGAGACCCCAGATTTGCAGTATATCATTCAGTGCCTCTTCCCCAAATACCCTCTACATTTCGAAAGGATTGGACCACGGAGTCCAATTCTATGAGCCCCCAAAGAAGGTGCCCCTATCCGTCATTATTTCCAATGGAGGGAAGGCATTTAAAAAGCTGTGCGGTCCCTTGAAATGCGATGGCCAGAACTCCCTTTGGAGTTCAAGGATGCTTGTCACACCCCGGCTCCTGGTTCCGCCCCCCATGTCTCCTGGCTCCGCCTCCAAAGCCTCCTGGCTCCACCCCCAAAGCCCCCAGATAATTTCTTGTATTAAACTTGGCAACCCTATCTTGATTTGTCTCCTGGAGTAAGGAGAGAGTCGCAGACCCGGCGGTGCAGAGCCCAACGCCTTCCCCACGGCAAGGGGGAAGAAGAGAGGGCATTTCGTATTTTTCTCCGCGCCCGCGCAGCAGGTGTTGCGCGCCGCGAGCCCTTCCCCTCTCGCTTTTTCAACGAGAACAGGACCGCGGGCCGTTCCAGTTGCAAGCTAGAAGCGCCCGAGGTTTGAGATCTTCCCACACACACACACACACACATGAATGTCGCTAGGAGCGGGGTGGGGGGGTTAAATCCAAGCGTGCCCCTCCAGCTGTGCCTCCTTTGCTGCAGGCGCCCCACCGGCGTCCCACCCACCCACCCCCGCCCTCTGCCCTCCTTCGCAAAGGGCTCTCGCGCTGTTCCAAACGCGCCTCGCCGTCCAGGTGCCTCTCCCGGCGACCCCAAAGCGCCCCAAGTTTCCAGCAGCCCCCTGAGCCGAGGCAGAGGAGAGAACCCACCCAGGTTGGGGGGGAGGGGGCGTCCCCAAAGAGCAGCCGTCGCCCCCCCTCCCCCGACAGAAGCGGCGCGGATAGAGCAATGCGCAAAGAAGGCAGCTTCTGTACCTGGTGCGTCTTGGCGCTGCGCCTCGGTGCTAAGCCACATGGGACGTCCGGAGGCTTCCTCTCCGGCAGGGAATCCCCCTTTCCCAAGCCGAGGCTCACAGGCAGCTGCTTCCTGGGCTCCGCGGTGCCCAGAGGAAAGCGCCTCTCCCCGGCCGGCGGCTCTCCAGCTCGCCCGCAGCCTCCACCTTCATGGGGGGAAAAGGCACGTCGGTTGTTCCGAGGGCGCACGGAGAGAGTCCGCAGCTGCGAGAGCGCCCGAGACGCACAAGCCGCCGGGCTGAGCCTGCTGCCACCTGGTGGCGGGCGCGGGAAACGACACCTCGGAAATCGCATTAGGAGTCCGCGGCGCTGCACGCCTGAACCGGTTCTGAACCGGTTTGCGTTTGGGGGACGCGCAGTCGGGGCGCAGGTGACTGATGGTGGGGCCTCCCGAGAGTTTTCCACGCGAGGCGGTTTGGCATTGTCAGCGTCTTCAGGGACCCTGACATTCCTCGAGGGTCTCCCACAGGGCTTTTTTTTCGGGACGAAAAAGCCCACCAGGAACTCATTTGCATATTAGACCACACCCCCTTGACACCACCATTGATTCACGTAGGGTTTTTTCTATATATAAAAAAGCCCAGCTGGAACTCATTTGTACATTAGGCCACACACCCCTGACATCACCATTGTTTCCCAAGGGCTTTTTTTTTTGTAGAAAAAGCCCAGCAGGAACTCATTTGCATATTAGGCCACACACCCCTGATGCCAAGCCTGCTCGGAAAAACACCCTGGTCTTCCTTCCTGGAGGGCACTGTCCCCACCACTGACGGGCTATAAGATGTGATAGATGATGGACGGACGGGTGGGTAGGTAGGTAGGTACGTAGGTAGAAGATGGATGGATGGATGGATGGATGGATGGATGGATGGATAGATAGATAGATAGATAGATAGATAGATAGATAGATAGATAGATAGATAGATAGATAGATAGATAGATAGATAGATAGATAGATAGATAGATGATGGATGGAGAAGAGCTATTCAAACGGCCTCCTGTACAGTAACACTGTTCACACAAGCAGGTATTTCTCCCAGTAATTCTAACTTGCTTAGTTTCTGAGCCCCTACAAGATCAGGTTAGCAGGCTTACAGCCAACTGAACAGCGACCCTGTTTGGTTTTCGAGACAACAGAACATCTGAAGAGGTTTGCCATTGCCTGCCTCTGCGTCCCAACCCTGGGTTTCCTTGGTAGTCTCGCATCCAAGTGCAAATCAAAGCTGACTCTGCTTAGCTTCTGAGATCCAGGGCTTTTTTTGAGCAGGAACACAAAGGGAGGCAGTTCCGGCTGGCTTGGCGTCAGGGAGTTGGGAAATTCCTGGAAATTTGGAGGTGGAGCCTGGATTGTCAGCAGGATATCAGGCCATAGGCTCCACCCTCTGAAGCTGCCATTTTCTCCAACAGTACTAATTGCTGTCATCTGGAGATGTGATCGTGGGAGATCTCCAGGCACCACCTGGAGGCTGGCAACCCCCATGTTACCCAGAGCCCACCCCTTGTCAGGGCTTTTTTGTAGAAAGTCCAGCAGGAACTCATTTGCATTTGGCCACACACCCTGCTATCACCACTGTTTCACACAGGGCTTTATGGATAGAAAAAGCCCAGCAGGAGCTCATTTGCATATTAGGCCACACCCCCTGATGCCAAGCCAGCCGGGACGGTGTTCCTGCTCAAAAAAAAAGCCCCACCTTAAGTGAAATGCTGGCTGCAACTGTTCCAGGTTCTGATGGCTAAAAAGGCAAATGCAATTTTGGGCTATGTCGACAGAAATATAGTGTCCACATCACGCGATGTGATGGTATCGCTTTACTCTGCTCTGGTAAGACCTCACCTGGAGTCTTGTGTTCAGTTTTGGGCACCACATTTGAAGAAGGATATAAACAAGCTGGAACGGGTCCAGAGGAGGGCGACAAAGACAATGAGGGGTCTGGAGACCAAGTCCTATGAGGAAAGGTTGAAGGAGCTGGGGATGTTTAGCCTGAAGAGGAGGCGGCTGAGAGGTGATAGGATCACCATCTTCAAGGACTTGAAGGGCTGTCCTATCGAGGATGGGGTGGAATTGTTTTCTGTGGCCCCGGAAGGTAGGACCAGAACCAGTGGGTTGAAATTAAATCAAAAGAGTTTCCGGCTCAACGTTAGGAAGAACTTCCTGACCGTTAGAGCAATTCCTCAGTGGAACAGGCTTCCTCGGGAGGTGGTGGGCTCTCCTTCCTTGGAGGTTTTTCAACAGAGGCTAGATGGCCATCTGACAGCAATGAAGATCCTGTGAATTGAGGGGGAGGTGTTTGTGAGTTTCCTGCCTTGTGCAGGGGGTTGGACTAGATGACCCTGGGGGTCCCTTCCAATGCTATGATTCTACCCTGGAACAAGAACAAAATGTAAAATGTACAAATCTTCCCCTGTCCTCCCCAGCATTTAGTCTTTGCCCCGTTTATGACTCAGCTTTTTCGCTCCGAGATCAACACCACTTAGGTTCCAAGTCCTTTAGAACATTCCATTGTTTTTCATGCTAAGCTGTTGTTATTGTTGTTTTTAAAAAAAATTCTCTTTCTCTAATTGCATAAAGGGAACACAATTATCTCTGTTTGTGAAAAAAAAATCAAACAAAGATTAACAGCATCTGACTATTTATTTTTGGATCCTTGGATCGGATTAGATCAGATAAAGTAAAATCACTCATCGCTAGAGCCTTATACAATGTGTTTACTGGGGAGGAAATGTGTTTTCATGCCAGCGTCTCTTCCTTCAGAGGGCCTTTCCCATGGGAGGGGGGACGGTGCTGAATTCCTCCCCTCCCTTCCATGAGATCACTGGAGCCGTTCACGCATTTCAGTTCATTTGCCAAGTATGAATTTCCTGGGTGGTAAAACGGACTGTATAAGGATCTGTATGAACACACTGAACATAAGAGCATAAGAAAAGCCATGTTGGAACAAGCCAGGGGTCCATCCAGTTGAACGCCCTGTGTCACACAACAGCCAAAAAAAACCCAGGTGCCATCAGGAGGTCCACCAGTGGGGCCAGAACGCCACAAGGCCTCCCACTCTTGCCCTCCAAGCACCAAGAAGACAGAGCATCACTGCCCCAAACATAAGAGAAGCCATGTTGGAATAGGCCAATGACCCATGCAGTCCAACACTCTGTGTCACATGTAAGAACATAAGAGAAGCCATGTTGGATCAGGCCAATGGCCCATGCAGTCCAACACTCTGTGTCACACATAAGAACATAAGAGAAGCCATGTTGGATTAGGCCAATGGCCCATGCAGTCCAACATTCTGTGTCACACATAAGAACATAAGAGAAGCCATGTTGGAATAGGCCAATGGCCCATGCAGTCCAACACTCTGTGTCACACATAAGAACATAAGAGAAGCCATGTTGGATTAGGCCAATGGCCCATGCAGTCCAACACTCTGTGTCACACAGTGGCCAAAACCCAAGGGCCATCAGGAGGTCCTCTAGCAGGGCTAGAACTCCAGAAGCCCTCCCACTGTTGCCCCCCCCCCAAGCACCAAGAAGACAGAGCATCACTGCCCCAAACATAAGAGAAGCCGTGTGGGATCAGGCCAATGGCCCATGCAGTCCAACACTCTGTGTCACACATTGGCCAAAACCCAGGGGCCATCAGGAGGTCCACTAGCAGGGCTAGAACTCCAGAAGCCCTCCCACTGTTGCCCCCCCCCCACCAAGCACCAAGAATATAGAGCATCACTGTCCCAGACAGAATGTTCCATCTTCTATACTATCCGGCTAATAGGCACTGATGTACCTCTGCTCCATAGGTTTGTCCAGTCCCCTTTTGAAACTGTCTACGCTTGAGCAAAAGGGCGATAGGAAGGGGAGGAGAACACAGCCCTTGGATTCCCCCCCCCTCCATTTGGTGGTCCCAAGATTCTCCCCTCCATATGTGTTTAACCACTATAGCAACTTTATTTTTTGTGGAACAAGAGGCTGATCATCTTAGACCCCGAAAGAACCCCAGGGCAGAGAAGCCAAGATTTCCCCCAGATATTGTCTCCTGGCACTGGGATTCAAAGGCTGACTGCCTGGTGGTTCCCTTTAGTCACCATGGCTAGCAGCCACCCATAGATCTCGCCTCCCTGAAAGTGTCCAATCCACCCTGGACTCGATAGCCCAGGCAAGCCCAATCTTGTCAGATCTCAGAAGCTAAGCGGGGTCGACCCTGGCAAGTACTTAGATGGGAGACTTCCGAGGAATACCAGTGCCAGGGCGCAGGGGCAGGCAATAGATAGCAAGCCACTTCTCTGAAATGTCCAAGCCCCTCTAGGGGTCGTCAAAAGTCAACCGTGACTTCCAGGCACACACACGCACATACGCACACAATACCCCCCAAAAAAGAGTGCCCAATCCCCTTTTAAAGCAGTCAATAACAGGTGGCCAAACTTGGTTAACGTTTAAGAGCCACATAGAATAAATGTCAGATGTCTGAGAGCTGCAAGACATGAACGTCAGATGTTTGAGAGGCAGAGGAAGGAAAGGGAGGGAGGGAGAGGTGGAAAGAAAGCAGTTTTAACTTTAAATGTGTTCTCCTTGCTGCTGACTTGTTTGGCTTGGAGAAGTGATTTAAAAAGAGAAATGCCTTCTCAAAGTGGACTGAGAGGGCAGTGGAGGCTTCGAGAGCGACACGATATATGTGAAAGAGCCACATGTGGCTCCAGTTTGGCCACCCCTGGTCTATAAGAAAAGCAGGACTCGAATCCAGCTCTTCTTCTGTGGAATTACTGCTACCTTCTGAAACTCCCTTATGAGAGTATGTGAGGGAGGGACTCCCAAATTGCGCTTTCGAACATGCTAAATAGCCCACTTTCAATCCACTTTGCAACTGGATTTTACTGTGTGAAATGGCAAATTGTTGCTGAAGGGAATTGAAACTGCGTTATACAGCAAGTAAGAGCCCCATGGCACAGAGTGGTAAAGCTGCAGCGCTGCAGTCCTAAGCTCTGCTCACGACCTGAGCGATCCTGGTGGAAGCTGGGTTCAGGTAGCCGGCTCCAGGTTGACTCAGCCTTCCATCCTTCCGAGGTCGGTCAAATGAGTACCCAGCGTGCTGGGGGGGGGGGGAGTGTAAATGACTGGGGAAGGCAATGGCAAACCACCCCATCAAAAGTCTGCCATGAAAACGTTGTGAAAGCAACGTCACCCCAGAGTCGGAAACGACTGGTGCTTGCACAGGGGACCTTTCCTTTCCTTGCCGGGGGGAAAGCGTAGATGACTGGGGAAGGCAATGGCAAACCACCCCGTAAAAAGTCTGCCGTGAAAACGTTGTGAAAGCAACGTCACCCCAGAGTCAGAAACGACTGGTGCTTGCACAGGGGACCTTTCCTTTTCCTGTACAGTATGGGTGAACATGCTCTTTGGAAAGCTCATACCCCCAAATTCCCTCTAAGGAGCAGCTGGACTCCTATTTCCTATCTATCACCTATTTGTTGGCCTTCCATTTGATGCATGATGAGTCTCTTAAACCCCTTAGCCATCCGTGGATGTTTTCCACGGAGAAAAAGCAGTCTTTTAAAGACAAAAAGCTTCTCTTAACAGCAGCCTATTTTGTTTCCACCGACCATACCGAACCAAATCATTTTCCCATTAGCAAAAAAAAAAGGATTTTGTGTGTACGTCTGTTGCACTCAGAAATATAAAACAGGATACAAGGTTTGAATTATACGGCATAAAAGAAAAACAAATGACGGGGGGGGGGTGCAGATTTCAAACAGCCCCCTTGGGAACGGCAGCCTACTCACTGTAGGTCTGCTGTTCTGCTACAAATTAAGACCGACAGATGGGATTTGAACTTCGCCAGAGGAAGACAGGGTATGCAAGCGCTTATTCAGGGCCGTGAGGATGGGGGGGGGACTTGCCTTCCAGGGGGGTCGTCCCGGGCTTTTGCCCCTGGGGGGGAGGGGCTGCTTTTGCTTAAACCAAAAGAGCCAGTTTGGTGTAGTGGTTAAGTGTGCGGACTCTTATCTGGGAGAACCGGGTTTGATTCCCCACGCCTCCACTTGCACCTGCTGGAATGGCCTTGGGTCAGCCATAGCTCTGGCAGGAGTTGTCCTTGAAAAGGCAGCTGCTGTGAGAGCTCTCTCAGCCCCACCCACCTCACAGGGTGTCTGTTGTGAAGGAGGAAGGTAAAGGAGATTGTGAGCCACTCTGAGACTCTTGAGTGGAGAGCGGGATATAAATCCAATATCTTCTTCTACCTCACAGGGTGTTTGTTGTGGGGGAGGAAGGGAAAGGAGATTGTGAGCCGCTCTGAGACTCTTGAGTGGAGAGCGGGATATAAATCCAATATCTTCATCATCATCATCAAAAGCTCTCCCCTAAAATACTATTTATTTTTAAAAGAGATAGCCCGCCTTTCAAGGCAGTTGACAGAAACAGTTTGGGGAGCAAATTTGAAAAGTATAAATACCATTGAGCTGGAGGAAGGGGAGAGGGAACAGAGGTGTAGATAGGGATACATGCAAGGCAGTTTATAGAAACCGCTTGGGACAAAATTTAGAAAGTCTAAACACCGTCGAGGTTGAGGGGTGGGGGAGAGAGAGGGAACAGAGTTAAAGGCAGGGATGACAACACCCTTTGCCAGCAGTGGGGACCTGACAACCCTTTAATGCGGGGCCCAGTCACACACTGAAACCTGGCCTACCTCACCGGGTTGTTATGAGGATTAAACTAGGGGGAGAGAACAGTGTCTGGTCTTCTGACCACTTTGGAAGAAAGGAGAGATGGCCGTCTGGGGAGGACATGGTTTGGAGCCGGGAGGGATCTCAGTCAGAATATACGTAATGCCCTATCCCAGAGTCCACCTTCCAAAGCGGTCATTTTTTCCCACCCATTTCCTCTCATCTGGAGATTAGCTGTTGGCAACGCTATTCCTCTACTACCATGGCAACCTGAGGCGGCCATGACAGACTGGCGGCACCGTAACAGGGAGTTGGGGGAAACCCTCCTCTCTTGTAGGCTCAGAAATATTGACTTTGGGATTTTGTAAAACATACTCTTTTGTCAGGAAGCTGGCCTTTTCCCTTCCTGACAAGGGACTCTCCAGAGCTAACCTGCCCAAGGCAAGAAACGTCACACACGAAGGAGATTTCTGAATAGCCACCCACCTGAAATGTCATCAAGAGAGGGGAAAGGGACACATGATGGATAACTTTAACGCACTCCAGGCTCTTTGTCAGGCTGCGCCCCGCTTGCCAGAACATGTCAGACCTGCACGAAGGGCAGGCAAAAAAAAAAACCCCGGAATGTTCTAAACAAACCTCCCCTTTTATTTCCCCTTAAACTTTACGCCTCATTTCTCTCATTATTTACCTTTTCACCTCCATCCTCCATTAAGTCATATGTGAAAAATGTTTCCCGTCGCTTTCAGGGCCTCACCCTTCCCTGGTAACTCTGTTCTGTCCATGGCAAAGGGTTAAATCCAACAGGTTTAAGTTGTGAGGTGGCACCCATACACACGTTACAGATAGGGTTGCCAATCCTCAGGCGGGGGCAGGGGATCCCCCGGTTTAGAGGCCCTCCCCCCACTTCAAGGTCATCAGAAAGTGTGTGTGGGGGGGAAATGTCTGTTGGGCACTCCATTGTACCCTATGATAGGGTAGAATGGAGAATTCAACTGTGGGTAACTGGGGCTCAGGGAGGGGCTGGGGTTTTTTTAGACAGACGCACCAAATTTTCAGCAGAGCATCCAGTGCCTCTCCTCAAAATACCCTCCAAGTTTCAAAAAGATTGGACAGAGGTATCCAATTCTATGCGCCCCCAAAGAAGGTGCCCCTATCCCTCATTATTTCCAAAGGAGGGAAGGCATTTAAAAGGTGTGCGGTCCCTTAAAATGTGACGGCCAAAACTTCCTTTGGAGTTCAATGATGCTTGTCACGCCCTTGCTCCTGGCTCCACCCCCAAAGTCCCCAGATATTTCTTAAATCAGACGTGGCAACCCACATTACAGAGAATGCCTGTGCATTCCATGGCTCCACAAGATTGTCCATCCCCCAGCTTAGCCAATCGACTGGAACCACAAATAAGACCAGTTAATCATTCAGAAACTTAGAGAGGTCTCCGCCCTGCTTAGTGTTTGAGTGGGAGACCAGCAGGGGTGGGATTCTAGCAGGAGCTCCTTTGCATATTAGGCCACACCCCCTGATGTAGCCAATCTTCCGCTCTTGAAGGATTAGCTACATACGGGGGGGGTGGCCTAATATGCAAAGTAGCTTCTGCTAGAATTCCATCTAGGGTTGCCAAGTCCAATTCAAGAAATATCTGGGGACTTTGGGGGTGGAGCCAGGAGACTTTGGGGGTGGAGCCAGGAGGCATTAGGGGTGGAGCCAAGATCAAGGCTGTGACAAGCATAATTGAACTCCAAAGGGAGTTCTGGCCATCACATTTAAAGGGACGGCACACCTTTTCAATTCCTTCCTTCCATAGGAAATAATGAAGGATAGGGGCACCTTCTTTTGGGGCTCATAGAATTGGACCCCCTGGTCCAATCTTTTTGAAACTTGGGGGCTATTTTGGGGAGAGGCACTAGATGCTATACTGAAACTTTAGTGCCTCTA
Source organism: Heteronotia binoei (assembly GCF_032191835.1). NCBI lineage: Eukaryota > Metazoa > Chordata > Lepidosauria > Squamata > Gekkonidae > Heteronotia > Heteronotia binoei. Next base: position 40,319,637 of record NC_083241.1, read on the forward strand.
CCCAAAAAAACAGCCCCCCCAGAGCCCCAGATACCTATGGATCAATTCTCCATGATTTTCTATTGGAATAGGGAATAAATCTCCATAGGGAATAATAAGAATTCCCAGCAGACATTTCCCTCCCCTCCCCCTGCTTTCTGACGACCCTGAAGCGGGGGGAGGGTCCCCAAACCGGGGGATCCCCTGCCCCCACCTGGGGATTGGCAACCCTAATTCCATCCCTGAACATCACCAAAGAAGTCTGGGGTTGCTATGCAGCGGCAGGCAATGGCAAACCACCTCTGTTCATCTTCCCTGACCTGCATGGCCCAGGATAACCTGATCTCATCAGATCTCAGAAGGAAGAAGAAGAAGAATATCCTGCCCTTCTCTCTGAATCAGTCTCAGGGCAGCTCACAATCTCTTTTATTTTTTTCCTCCACAACAGACACCCTGTGAGGTGTGTGGGGCTGAGAGAGCTCTGACAGAAGCTGCCCTTTCAAGGACAACCTCTGCCAGAGCTCTGGCTGACCCAAGGCCATTCCAGCAGGTGCAAGTGGAGGAGTGGGGAATCAAACCCGGCTCTCCCAGATAAGAGTCACCGCACTTAACCACTACCCCAAAATGGCGTAGGCCACCTAGGTCAGGGCAGAAAAAAAGAGGGCGTTTGCCAGGATTGGCCCTGGTTAGCACTTGAATGAGAACCCACCAAGGCAAACCCAGGGTTGCTACACAGAGGCAGACAATGCCAAACCTGCTCCGGTCACTTCTTCCCTCGCAAACCGTATGAGGTCACTATTAAGTTAGCTGTGACTGGATGGAACTTCCCACCACCACCGAGTACATCACAGGCCTCTGAGATTTAGGGGAGGCAGGATCTCACCAGCTGCTAACATCTCATTTCACGCCTCTGCTCTCTTTCCTACGTGGATCATAGAGGGCAAAGTCATGTTCTCCAAGGCCTACTGCAGCCGCCCAGCCAAAGAAACGCTTGCCTCGCTGCTCTGAGCCAGTTGGGTGTAGTGGTGAAGTGCACAGACTCTTATCTGGGAGAGCTGGGTTTGATTCCCCACTCCTCCGCTTGCAGCTGCTGGAATGGCCTTGGGTCAGCCAGAGCTCTTGCAGGTCCTTGAAAGGGCAGCTTCTGGGAGAGCTCTCTCAGCCCCACGCAACTCACAGGGTGTCTGTTGTGGGGGAGGAAGGGAAAGGAGATTGTAAGCAACTCTGAGACTCTGTCCTTGAAAGGGCAGCTTCTGGGAGAGCTCTCTCAGCCCCACCCACCTCACAGGGTGTCTATTGTGAGGGAGGAAGGGAAAGGAGATTGTAAGCGACTCTGAGACTCTGTCCTTGAAAGGGCAGCTTCTGGGAGAGCTCTCTCAGCCCCACGCAACTCACAGGGTGTCTGTTGTGGAGGAGGAAGGGAAAGGAGATTGTAAGCCACCCTGAGACTCCATCCTTGAAAGGGCAGCTTCTGGGTGAGCTCTCTCAGCCTCACCCACCTCACAGGATGTCTGTTGTGGGGGGTGAAGGGAAAGGAGACTGTAAGCCGCTCTGAGACTCTGTCCTTGAAAGGGCAGCTTATGGGAGAGCTCTCTCAGCCCCACCCACCTCACAGAGTGTCTGTTGTGGGGGAGGAAGATAAAGGAGATTGTGAGCTGCTCTGAGGCTCTGAGATTCAGAGTATAGGGTGGGATATAAATCCAATATCATCATCTCCTTCTTCTTTTGATCAGCACCATTCAGAGAACATTTCAGAAGAAAAGCGCTCACCTCACCTCTCTGCTCCACGCAGCAAGTCCTAGTTCCCAGCGCCTCTGTTCCCAGTTCCCCCCTCCCATGGCTTCCAGCTCTTTCGGGGTGGTTAATTAAAATCCAGTTATGAAATCAAACAGGCCCACATGGGGGAGTGATGGGGAGGGGATGTTGTGTGGCAGAAACATTTGCCTCATGGAGCACTCTCTGCCAAGCGCGCGTGTCTGGGCCTCCCGGGAGAGCTCGCGAAGGAGCCAAAAGCTACCTATTAAAATTCAAGCTATAATAGCACATTGGGTACAGCGCCTTATTTGTGGCAGGGGGTGGGGTGTGTTTGACTTAGGAAAGTTTGACATCAAGAAGAAATCCTCAAAACGGATGTCAAAGACAGCCTGGATCATCAAACCTAGGCACTCTGAAAGGGTCCTAACAGATCAAGTCCCACCCGTTTGGTGTGGCGGTTTGAGCAGCAGACTCTGATCTGGAGAACCGGGTTCGATTCCCCACTCCTCCTCCACATGCAGCCAGATGGGTGACCTTGGGTCAGTCACAAGTTCTCTCAGAGCTGTTCCTCTCAAGAGCAGTTCTCTCAAAGCTCTCTCAGCCCCACCTGCCTCACAGGGTGTCTGTTGTGTGGAGAGGAAGGAAAGGAGACTGTAAACCACTCTGGCACTCCCAGTGAAGGCTGGGCTATAAATCCAATTCTTCTGCTTCTTCTTCGCCAGTTTGGTGTCGTGGTTAAGTGTGCAGACTCTTATCTGGGAGAGCTGAGTTTGATTCTCCACTCCTCCACCTGCAGCTGCAGCTGCTGGAATGGCCTTGGGTCAGCCATAGCTCTCACAGGAGTTGTCCTTGAAAGGGCAGCTTATGGGAGAGCTCTCTCAGCTCCACCCACCTCACAGGGTGTCTGATGTGGGGGAGGAAGGGAAAGGAGATTGTAAGCAGCCCTGAGACTCTGAGTGAAGAGTAAGGTATAAATCCAGTATCCTACTTCTCCTCCTCTTCTTCTTTCTCTTCTTCTTCTTCCTCTTTTTCTTCTTTTGTCTCAGGAACTTCTCACCTGCCAAGTAGGTCAAAGTCAAAAAGATGGAGAGCCCTTTGGACTAGTATCTGGGAGACCTGAGTTCGAATCCCCACTCACGCCATGGAAGCTCACTGGAGGCCTTGGTTCAGTCACACACTCAGTCTAACTTGCCTCGCAGGATAGTTACAATACACAGAATCATAGAGCCAGAAAGGACCCAATGGTCATCTAGTCCAGCCACTTGCACAATGGAAGGAATTCACAGCTTCCTCCCCCCCTCCCCATTCCCCCAGTGACCCCTGTGCCATGCCCAGAGAATCAAACTAAGACTAAGGTTGCTGCTGCTGCCAAAGCTGCATTGTTTTAATCTGTCCAGCCAAGTTTGGTGTCGTGGTTAAGTGTGTAGACTCTTATTTGGGAGAACTGGGTTTGATTCCCCCCTCCTCCCCTTGCAGCTGCTGGAATGGCCTTGGGTCAGCCATAGCTCTCGTAGGAGTTGTCTTTGAAAGGGCAGCTGCTGGGAGAGCCCTCTCTGCCCCACCCACCTCACAGGGTGTCTGTTGTCGGGGGGAGAAGATGTAGGAGATTGTAAGCCGCTCAGAGTCTCTGATTCAGAGAGAAGGACAGGGTATAAATCTGCAATTCTTCTTCTTCAATTGGGTCTCCTGTGGCCCTACCTGGCCCCATCCATTTCCTACAAACACATGATGGATACCAGGAAAGGTGTCAGGACCCCTTCTTCTACCAAGGGTTGTAGGGATGTCAACCTCCAGGTAAGACCTGGAGTCCCCTGGAATTACAGCTCATCTCCAGACTACAGAGATCAGCTCCCCTGGAGAAAGAGGAGGAGGAAGAAGAAGATGAGGAGGAGGAAGAAAATGAAGAAGAAAAAGACAAAGAAGAAAACGAAAAAGATGATGAAGAAGACAAATAAGAAGATGAAGACAATGACGACAAAGAAGATGAAGACGACGATGATGACGACGATGAAGATGAAAAAGACAACGAAGATGAAGAAGACGGTGAGGATGACAAAGACGAAGAAGAAGACAAAAAGATTATGAAGAAGACAAATAAGATGAAGACGATGGCGATAAAGACGACGAAGACCACGATGAAGAAGAAGACAAAGATGATGAAGAAGAAGATGAAAAAGACAATGAAGATGAAGAAGATGATGAAGAAAATGGTGAAGATGACAAAGACAATGAAGATGACAAAGAAGAAGAAGCAGAAGATGACGATATCGAATTTATGCCCTGTCCTTCACTCCGAGTCTCAGCGTGGCTTCCAATCTCCTTCCCTTCCTCTCCCCACAACAGACACCCTGTGAGGGAGATGGGGCTGAGAGAGCACTCCCAGAACTGCTCTTGGGAGAACAGCTTTGAGAGAACTTGAGACTGACCCAAAGTACCCCGCAGCTGCATGTGGAGGAGGAGTGGGGAATCAAATCCTCTTCTCCAGATTAGAGTGCATGCTCCTAACCACTACACCAAACTAGTTTTGGAGGGTGAACTCTGCATCGCTGTACCCCACTGAGGTTCCTGTCCACCCCAGGCTCCAACCCCAAATCTCCAGGAATTTCTCAACATGGATCTGGCAACCCAACTCCTCCCCCCATCCCCTGCCGATGGCCAGAGAACCTGACCACCCTATAAACTGTCTGAGAGCCAGTTTGGTGCAGTGGTGAAGTGTGCGGACTCTTATCTGGGAGAACCCGGTTTGATTCCCCATTTCTCCCCTTGCAGCTGCTGGAATGGCCTTGGGTCAGCCAGAGCTCTCTTATCTGGGAGAACCGGGTTTGATTCTCCACTCCTCCACTTGCAGCTGCTGGAATGGCCTTGGGTCAGCAGAGCTCTCTTATCTGGGAGAACCGGGTTTGATTCCCCACTCCTCCACTTGCACCTGCTGCAATGGCCTTGGGTCAGCCATAGCTCTGGCAGAGGTTGTCCTTGAAAGTGCAGCTGCTGTGAAAACCCTCTCAGCCCCACCCACCTCACAGGGTGTCTGTTGTGGGGGGAGAAGATATAGGAGATTGTCAGCTGCTCTGAGTCTCTGATTCAGAGAGGGCAGGGTATAAATCTGTACTTCTCCTCCTCCTCCACTTGCACCTGCTGGAATGGCCTTGGGTCAGCCATAGCTCTGGCAGAGTTGTCCTTGAAAGGGCAGCTGCTGTGAGAGCTCTCTCAGCCCCACCCACTTCACAGGGTGTCTGTTGTGGGGAAGGAAGGTAAAGGGGATTGTGAGCCGCTCTGAGTCTCTGATTCAGAGAGAAGGGCAGGGCATAAATCTGTACTTCTCCTCCTCCTCCTTTGAGCTGCTGGAATGGCCTTGGGTCAGCCATAGCTCTGGCAGAGGTTGTCCTTGAAAGGGCAGCTGTTGTGAGACTCCTCTCAACCCCACCCACCTCACAGGGTGTCTGTTGTGGGGGAGGAAGATAAAGGAGATTGTGAGCCGCTCTGAGACTCAGAGTGAAGGGTGGGATATAAATCCAATATCATCATCATCATCATCATCTCCTCCTCCTCCTCCTCCTCCTTCTCCTTCTCCTCTTCCTTCTCCTCCCCCCCTCCTTCTTCTCCTCCTCCTCCTCCTTCTGCTCCTTCTTCTTCTTCTCCTCCTTCTTCTTCTTCTGTTGGAGGCTCTTGGAAATTCAAGATAAGCTAGGGCCCCTTGCAGAGTCTACACTTAAAGGCAAGCCCAGGTTTGGGTCTACAAAGTATGTGAGCGCAGGAGTTGTCCTTGAAAGGGCAAGAGCTCTCTCAGCCTCACCTACCTCACAGGGTGTCTGTTGTATGAGAGGAAGATAAAGGAGATTGTAAGCCGCTCTGAGACTCTGAGATTCAAAGTACAGGGCGGGATATAAGTCCAATATCATCTTCTTCTTCTTCAATTTGGGAGGCAGAAGCCGCCTAAAATAAATAGATACAAAAGCGCTGCTTGCCAACTTCCCTGCACAAAAAAGAAGTTCCTTCCCTGGAGATCTCTGCTTCATCATTTTATGGCAGCCCTCTCCGGCTCGAAAACGAAGGAATTTCATGCACTTTGGAAAAGGTTCCAGCTCTTTAGAGAATATAAATAGGTCTTGTGCTGTGGCAGCTTCAGTTTCTGCACTTTGGGAGGGTGCAAAGGCCGAAAGGGAAGAGGGGGTGGGGGGGAAAGGCCTTGTAAAATGTTTTAATTAGAGAAAAAGCTTGATTAGGCTCGAGGCAGAGCCACGGAACGTGATACCTTTTGCCTGTTTTGTCACGCGCTTGATAAATGACTTCAGCCCTTTGGTATCGAGGGGAAAAATACCCGGTGCCGTGCCAGAGTTGGCACGGGCAGCGAGAAGGGCTGCCAATTCTCGCAGGCTTGGTGCTGGCTTCTCCCTTTCCGGGACTGCATTCCTAGCTCTCATCCTCCACCCCCTTCAGGAGAGCCGGGGGTCCGGGAAGGATCCCATCAGAAGCCGAGCCAACCGACGGGGCTGCATCTGCCACTCTGTGCAGCCAGGGTTAAGCGATGGGCTTGTCAGGTCCGGACTGGGGAACACCTGGAGAGTTTGGGGGTGGGACCTGGTGACACGGGGGTTCAGGGGGGGAAGGATCTCCGCAGGGACAAGGCCCTAGAGTCTGCCCTCCAAAGCAGCCGTGGCCTCCAGGGGAGCTGATCTCTGCAGTCTGGAGATCAGTTGTAATACCAAGAGATCGCCAAGCCCCACCTGGAGAATGGCAACCCTATCAAGCAGCCAGATTTGGTCAGGGGCTTTCAGGACAAGTGAGAAGCAGAGGTGGTCGGCCATCGCTTTCCTCTGCAGAGCCTTCCTTGGTGGTCTCCCATCCAAGTACCGAACCTGCTTAGCTTCCAGTTTATGGAGACTCCAGCAAGGGGCTTTCAAGGCCAGTGAGAAGCAGAGGTGGTCGGGCATTGCCTTCCTCTGCAAAGCCTTCCTTGATGGTCTCCCTTCTGAGTCCCAGTCCTGAAACTCCTTTACCTGTTCAGCTTGACCACCTGGCATACGAGCAAAGAAACCCACCTGCACGGTGCACCTGGCGGGGGACTATCACCCTCTCGTCCCTTGCAACGTGTTCCTTCGAAAGCCTCTCGCAGCTGGTTGCACGGAGCATGCAGGGAAAGGGGCTCTCGGATCATTAATCAGCCGTTTCCCACTGTCAAGACACGGGACGCCAGGTCTTGCCCCTCGCTCACATCGCATCACATCAGCCTTTTCGGCAGCTGCGGAGCTGCCTGCAACAGGACAGGGCACGTCCAGACGCGCGCTTGTCGCTTGCAAAACAAAGCATGTACACTCAACACAGAGGGTGGCTCTGTGAGGAAGAAGCGATTCTGGTAAAAGGCATTGTCCAATTCTTGACCTTGCGCAAGGATTCGCATCGCTGTCCTCAGACAGGCACACGACTCGATAGAGAGGCACCGAGCTTCCACCCCGAGGACTTTACAATCTATAATCTTGGAGGATGAACTCTAGGGGCATTAGTCCCTGCTGAGATCCCTTCCCTTCCCGGCTCCATCCAAAGGCTGCCAGTTGCCCTCGGGCCAACAATGGATAACGGAAAGGGTACAGTTGCCGGATTCAGGTTAAGAAATATCCTTGAGATTTGGGGATGGAAACTGGGGAGGCCAGTGGCCTCAGCTGGGTACAATGCCACAGAAGCCACCCTCCAAAGCAGCCCTTTTCTCCAGGGGGGAGTTGATCTCTGTAGTCAGAAGAGCTGCAATTCCAAGTTGCCAAGTCCCCCCCCCCCACAGCCTCTAGCGGGGGACTTGTTTCGCGTGTACGGTGTGATGATATCACCCGTGAGTGACATCATCATGCCAGTGATGCCGTGCACTGGCCGCTCTAGGCGTTTCTGGGGAAACACGATGCTTTTCCCGGACGCTCTAGCATTTGGGGAGGGGAAAACTCGATGGTGCCTATTGTACCATTGCGTTTTCCCTCCCAAATTGCTAGAGCATCCAGGGAAACCATCGAGTTTTCCCGGAAACTGTAAGAGTTTTCCCGGAAACGCCTTGAGCGTCCAGCACGCAACATCGCCTTGAGCGGCCGGCACGCAACTCTGGCGGGGGACTTGTTTCGTGTGCGCGGTGTGATGACATCACCCGCGAGTGTCATCATCGCGCCGGTGACACCGTGCACTGGCCGCTCTAGGCGTTTCTGGGGAAACACGATGGTTTTCCCGGACGCTCTAGCATTTTGGGAGGGGAAAACTCAATGGTGCCTACTGTATCATCAAGTTTTCCCTCCCAAATTGCTAGAGCGTCCGGGGAAACCATCGAGTTTTCCCGGAAACCGTAAGAGTTTTCCTGGAAACACCTTGAGCGGCCGGCACGCAACATCTCTGGCGCGATGACTTCACTCGCAGGGGAGGTCATCGCGCCGGCGATGTCGGGAAAGGTGGGTTGGGAACCTCCCAGGCAGGAGAAACCCCACCTGGACTAGGAGCTTGGATATTTAGCTAAAAATAGGGTTCCCAGAGCTGGGTTGGGTAATACCTGCAGATTCTGATGGTGGAGCCTGAGGAGGGCATGCTTTGGAGAAGGAGGGACTTCAATGTGGCATAAGGTCATACAGCCCACCCTCCCGAGCAGCCGTTTCCTCCAGCGGAACTGATCTGCGTAGTCTGGAGAGGAGCTATAATTTCAGGGGATCCCCAGGTCCCACCTGGAGGCTGGCGACCCTACTTCCAACCTCAAATCTCCAGGAACTTCCCAGCCTCAGAGCTGGCAACACTAATTGTGCCGTTCTACAACACAACAGGAGGAACAGCAGCACCCGACACATTCGCAGGGCTTTTTTGCTTTTTGGTAGCAGGAGCTCCTTTGCATATTAGGCCACACCCCCTTGATGGAGCCAATCCTCCAAGAGCTTACAGGGCTCTTCGTACAGGGCCTACTGTAAGTACTTGGAGGGTTGGCTACATCAGGGGGGGTGGCCTAATCAGGGGTGGAATTCTAGCAGGAGCTCCTTTGCATATTAGGCTGCACCCCCCTGATGTAGCCAAGCCTCCAAGAGCTTCCAGGGCTCTTTGTATAGGGCCTAATGTAAGCTCATGAAGGATTGGCTACATCAGGGGTGTGTGGCCTAATATGCAAAGGAGGTCCTACTAGAATTCCATCCCTGATTAGGCCACACCCCCTGATGTAGCCAATCCTCCAGGAGCTTACAGGACTCTTCGTACAGGGCCTACTGTAAGCTCTTGGAGGGTTTGCTACAGCACGGGGGTGCCGCTTAATATGCAAAGGAACTCCTGCTACCAAAAAAAAAAAAGCCCCGCTCAGTTATTTGCATCCCATCCTTCCTTCAGAGAGTTCTCGATACCAAGCGTGGGTCTCACCTCCTCTGTCCTTTCCCAAGAACCCTGCGAGGTAAGCCAGGCTGAGGGAGACTGCTTGGCCCAAGCCTACCCAGCGGTAGGTAGCTCTGAACCTCGGGCCTCCTAGAGACTCTAACCACCGCAATGTGCTCCATTAGAGGACAACGGCTGAAGCAAGATTCGAGCCAGGGCCACAGTTTGCAGTCTGCTTCACCAGCTCTTGAAAGACCTGCCTGTCCTGAGGGCAGAACGACTGCAAGCCATTTAGTGATTTGCTAAGAGAGAGAGAGAGACCATGTCAAATCCTGTCTTGCTCCAGGCATGGCTTTTTCTGTCAGCTGCGAGATCAAGAGTTCCCCGAAACTTTTAAGCAAAAAGAACGCCCTTCGGTGGTACACGGAGGCAATGTGCACCCGCGTTCCTCGGAAAACAGAGCTGTCAAAAGCACAGCTAATCCCCTCGGGTACGCAACATTTCCCATGGTGTCCACAGGAGTCCCAAACGAATGCTGGAACGAGTAACCGGAAGAAGGAGCAGTTTATCGATCAGACCAGTGGCCCATCCAGTCCAACACTCTGTGTCACAGAAGAACATCAGAGAAGCCATGTTGGATCAGGCCAGTGGCCCCTCCAGTCCAACACTCTGTGTCACAGAAGAACATAAGAGAAGCCATGTTGGATCAGGCCAATGGCCCATCCAGTCCAACACTCTGTGTCACAGAAGAACATAAGAGAAGCCATGTTGGATCAGGCCAATGGCCCCTCCAGTCCAACACTCTGTGTCACATAAGAACATAAGAGAAGCCATGTTGGATCAGGCCAGTGGCCCCTCCAGTCCAACACTCTGTGTCACAGAAGAACATAAGAGAAGCCATGTTGGATCAGGCCAGTGGCCCCTCCAGTCCAACACTCTGTGTCACAGAAGAACATAAGAGAAGCCATGTTGGATCAGGCCAATGGCCCCTCCAGTCCAACACTCTGTGTCACAGAAGAACATAAGAGAAGCCATGTTGGATCAGGCCAATGGCCCATCCAGTCCAACACTCTGTGTCACATAAGAACATAAGAGAAGCCATGTTGGATCAGGCCAGTGGCCTATCCAGTCCAACACTCTGTGTCACATAAGAACATAAGAGAAGCCATGTTGGATCAGGCCAATGGGCCATCCAGTCCAACACTCTGTCTCACATAAGAACATAAGAGAAGCCATTTTGGATCAGGCCAGTGGCCCATTCAGTCCAACACTCTGTCTCACATAAGAACATAAGAGAAGCCATGTTGGATCAGGCCAGTGGCCCATTCAGTCCAACACTCTGTCTCACATAAGAACATAAGAGAAGCCATGTTGGATCAAGCCAGTGGCCCATCCAGTCCAACACTCTGTGTCACATAAGAACATAAGAGAAGCCATGTTGGATCAGGCCAATGGCACATCCAGTCCAACACTCTGTGTCACATAAGAGAAGCCATGTTGGATCAGGCCAGTGGCCCATTCAGTCCAACACTCCATGTCACATAAGAGAAGCCATGTTGGATCAGGCCAATGGACCATCCAGTCCAACACTCTGTGTCACATAAGAGAAGCCATGTTGGATCAGGCCAATGGCCCATCCAGTCCAACACTCTGTGTCACATAAGAACATAAGAGAAGCCATGTTGGATCAGGCCAATGGCCCATCCAATCCAACACTCTGTCTCACATAAGAACATAAGAGAAGCCATGTTGGATCAAGCCAGTGGCCCATCCAGTCCAACACTCTGTGTCACATAAGAACATAAGAGAAGCCATGTTGGATCAAGCCAATGGCACATCCAGTCCAACACTCTGTGTCACATAAGAGAAGCCATGTTGGATCAGGCCAGTGGCCCATTCAGTCCAACACTCTGTCTCACATAAGAACATAAGAGAAGCCATGTTGGATCAGGCCAGTGGCCCATTCAGTCCAACACTCTGTACCACATAAGAACATAAGAGAAGCCATGTTGGATCAAGCCAATGGCACATCCAGTCCAACACTCTGTGTCACATAAGAGAAGCCATGTTGGATCAGGCCAGTGGCCCATTCAGTCCAACACTCTGTCTCACATAAGAACATAAGAGAAGCCATGTTGGATCAGGCCAGTGGCCCATTCAGTCCAACACTCTGTGTCACATAAGAACATAAGAGAAGCCATGTTGGATCAAGCCAGTGGCCCATCCAGTCCAACACTCCGTGTCACATAAGAGAAGCCATGTTGGATCAGGCCAGTGGCCCATCCAGTCCAACACCCTGTGTCACATAAGGACATAAGAGAAGCCATGTTGGATCAGGTCAGTGGCCCATTCAGTCCAACACTCTGTCTCACATAAGAACATAAGAGAAGCCATGTTGGATCAGGCCAGTGGCCCATTCAGTCCAACACTCTGTGTCACATAAGAACATAAGAGAAGCCATGTTGGATCAAGCCAGTGGCCCATCCAGTCCAACACTCCGTGTCACATAAGAGAAGCCATGTTGGATCAGGCCAGTGGCCCATCCAGTCCAACACTCCGTGTCACATAAGAGAAGCCATGTTAGATCAGGCCAATGGCACACCCAGTCCAACACTCTGTATCACACAGTGGCCAACATATGGGTGTGTGTATACACACACACACACATACATACATACATACATACATACATATATATATATATATATATATATATATATATATATATAATATATATATATATATACACACACACACACACACACTGTGGCTAATAGCCACTGATGGAGCTCTGGTCTATATTTTTATCCAATCCCCTCTTAAAGCTGGCCATGCTTGGAGCCGCCGCTACCTCCTGTGGCAGTGAATTCCACATGTTAATCACCCTTTGGGTGAAGAAGGACTTCCTTTTATCCGTTCTTACCCGATTGTTCAGCAATTTCCTCGAACGCCCACAAGTTCTTGTATTGTGAGAAAGGGAGAAAAGGACTTCTTTCTCTACTTTCTCCATCCCATGCAGAATCTTGTCAACCTCTCTCATGTCACGCCGCAGTCGACGTTCTCCAAGATAAAGAGCCCCAAGCGTTTTAACCTTTCTTCATAGGGAAAGTGTTCCAACTTTTAATCATTCTAGTTACCCTTTTCTGGACTTTTGCCAATGCTATAATATCCTTTTTGAGGTGCGGTGACCAAAATTGTACACAGTATTCCAAATGAGACCGCACCATCGATTTATACAGGGGCATTATTTCATACATCTTTAAGGTTAATGTTAGTAATATTCTCCAAATCTGTAGGTATTTCCCTTCCTTAGGTTGGCACGGCCAGGGCTTTTTTTGTAGCAGGAGCTCCTTTGCATATTAGGCCGCACTGCCCTGCTGTAGCCAATCCTCCTGGAGCTTACAGCAGGCCCTGCACGAAGAGCCCTGTAACCTCCTGGAGGATCGGCTACATCATGAGGGTGTGGCGTAGTATGCAAAAGAGCTCCTGCTACAAAAAAAAAAGATAAGCCTAGGCCTGGCAATTGTTGCTGCTCTCTTCTGCGTTTCCTGCCCCAGCCCAAATGAATGGCGAACAAGCGTGAACTATGAGCAAGCATTGGGTTGGAAAAACAAATTTGAACAGGAAAGCTGAAGCTTGTCAAACACTCGAGCGTCTCCGGCTGCTGTCATCCTCTATCACCGTGGCACATTCTGCAGAGGGAGCCTTTGACAACAGACTGGGGGGGGGGGGAGCCCGGGGGGGAAAGCCCACCTGCTGATGTCAAAACATCCAGAGAGAAAAGGACGGGTGCCAGGTTTGCAGCCAAAATTTGGTGCAGCGGTTCAGTGGGTCGAAGAGAGTGAAAACACATGTGCGCCCCTTGCAAAGCGGCTTTGGACAATTGGGTTGCTCAGCCTTGCAATTGCGCAATCCTTTGTGCTACTTACGGGTCCTTTAAAAAAAAACCTTTTGCGTTGGTCCACAACTGCTGTGGCTAGAGCTGCCAACCTCCAGGAGAGAACTGGAGATTCCCTCCCCCAGAATTACCGGACTACATAGAGAGCTTATTTATCATTTATTTGAAACATTGGGACATTGCAGAGCTAGAAAAAAAAATACAGACTTGGCAACCTAGATGATTTGAGGATTAAAAGCGCCTTCCCTAAGGAGGAAAGACTGAAGAATCCGGGACTTTTTGGAAAAGTTATGACATGGAGTGAAATATCTTAAGAGACTATGATTTAGAAGTATTTAAGATGGAGTGGGAAAAGTTCAGAAGAGACGTAGAAAAAGAGTGGAAAATAAAAGGACATTGGACAATTTTTGATAATGACTAAGTACAAGAGGGAGGAGGATATGAATTTTGGTTCTTATAAATTAAGGGTACCTTTACTATTAAGATTTTAAGTATATAACACCGGCGGGGTCAAGTAACGGGGGGAGGGGGGATAGAAAGTAATATATGGATAGATTAAAAAAAAGTAATTATTGATGTAAGAAGTTGAAATTTATTACCATATATTACTAATAAAATTGTTTGAAATCAAGAATCTGGGTCTTTTCAGCTTAGAAAGGGCACAACTAAGGGGGGAACATGAGAGGTTTTATAAATTATGGACAGCGTGGAGAGAGTTCACAAAGAGACATTTTTCTCCCTCTCCCAAAATACTGGGTCTTGAGGGCATGTAATAAGACTGAAGGGCAGTAGGTTTAGGACGGACAAAAGGCAATGCTACTTTATACGGAGAGTGAACAAAATGGGGAATTCACTGCCAGAGTGACGGCTACAGGACTAAACAGTTTGAAAAGGGGTCTAAGATAGATTCATGGAGGATAAGTCTATAAATAGCTACTCACCATGGCTACTGAGTGGAACCTCACATCCAGAGGCATGAACCCTCTCATCCCAGGGCCAGGAGGCAACATCGGGGAAGGCCTCAGGCCTCTCTGCCCTGCTGTTGGCCCTCCAGAGGAACTGGTTGGCCACTGTGAGAGACAGGATGCTGGACTAGAGGGACCCTCCCTGGTCTGTTCCAGCAGGGCTCTTCTGCTGTTCTTCTCAGGGGAAGGCCTCGGCTCTCTCTGCCCTGTTGTTGGCCCCTCCAGAGGAACTGGTTGGCCACTGTGTGAGACAGGAGGCTGGACTAGATGGACCCTCCCTGGTCTGATCCAGCAGGCTCTTCTGCTGTTCTTCTCAGGGGAAGGCCTTGGCCTCTCTGCCCTGTTGTTGGCCCTCCAGAGGAACTGGCTGGCCACTGTGTGAGACAGGAGGCTGGACTAGATGGACCCTCCCTGGTCTGACCCAGCAGGGCTCTTCTGATGTTCTTCTCAGGAGAAGGCCTTGGCCTCTCTGCCCTGTTGTTGGCCCTCCAGAGGAACTGGTTGGCCACTGTGAGAGACAAGATGCTGGACTAGATGGACCCTCCCTGGTCTGATCCAGCAGGGCTCTTCTGAGGTTCTTATGAAGGCCTTGGCCTCTATGCCCTGTTGGCTGTCAAGAAGAACTAGTTGGCTACGGTGTGAGACAGGAACTAGATGGACCAATGGTCTGATGAAAAAGAAAAAGAGGAGGAGAGTGGATTTATACTCTGCCCTTCACTACCTGAAGGCTTACAATCTCCTTTCCTGCCCCACAACAAACACCCTGTGTTTGTGGATGCGAGAGCTCTGACAGAAACTGCTCTTGAGAGGAACTGCTCTGTGAGCACTTGTGACTGACCCGAGGACTCTTCTTATATTCTTAAAGACCTTTATTCCACTTCTCCTCGAGAAAATGGCTGCTTGGGAAGCAGGACAGTGTGGCATTATATTGCCACTGATCTCCCTCCCGTTTTCCAGAAAACTCACCCTCAAATCTCCAGATTTTGCTGAACTCAGGGCTTGCAGCCCTAGCTGTGATTAACAAACCTAGGCTTGCCAATCCCCAGGTCCCAGCGGGGGTTCTCCTGCTTTCCCAGACTCCTTCCCACTCCCAGTCAGCTGGCCAGTGGGGAGAAGCTCCACCCCACAGCCTTTCCCCTTCAGAACGCTGGAGAAAGCTTGCAAAAGCTTCCTTTTGGGATGGTGTGTCTGTGCCTTTAAGGCTGAATGGGGGCAGGGCGAGCAGGCAGAACAACGTGGCTGCTTCTGGTAGCTGCGAAAGCAGCCCCAGACCCTCCGTTGGTTGTACAAGCTCTTCAGAAGTCGTTTGCATAGGAAAGGGTAAACTTGAACCTTTGGTTTGCCTGTGTTGTTGGGGGTTCAGCAACTCGTGAGTAAATTGCCCCAGTGAGACCATGCGAGTGTGGGATTGCAAACTGCTTTATTTTTGCTTCTGTTTATGTGTGCGTGTGAGAGGGAGAGAGAGAGTGTCATGAGCCCTGATGAGGGGGAGCTGGAAGGGTTAACAGACCTGGACAGAGTTGCCATCCAATTCCTCAGCTGAACCAACAGGCAGCTGGCCCATCAATCACTCTCCAGGCACCAGTGTCAGCTGTTGAGTTCCTCCAAGCTCTCCTCCTCCCATCTCAAGAGTTCGAAGCAGGCTCCGGAAAGAACTTGCAGAGCGAAGACATGAGGCACGCCGAGGCTTCAGATCTCTCAGCCCTGAGTTCTAGCAGAGTCACTGCCACCCAGGAAACAGGCTGGTTGAGACTCCCATATAGCTCCCACCCAGAACCTGGTAACCTTGTGGAAGCAACAAGTCTATTCTCTGGCTTGCATCCACGCTCCTTCCTGATCTGCTTGATTTCCTTGGCACCCTGACCTTTTGGCTTTTGGACATTGACTTCTGATCCGGTTTGTGATTCTGCATTGGTGACTTGGCTCCTGCTTGACTTCCTGGACTTTGACCTTGGACTGGCTTTGGACTCCTGCCTGCCTGCACCCTGAGAGCGTGACAGAGCGAGACGATTTGCAGTTGCTTGGGTGAGGAAATGAAGACTGTATTCAGGGGAACTGCACTGCTGTGTTCTTATTTATTTCAGGAAAAGTCTCCCAGCCTCACCCCCAAAGTCCCCAGATATTATCTGAATTAGACTTGGCAACCCTAAGCAAACCTCAAAATTTGACTGTATGGATGAAGTGTGGGGGGGGGGGGGGGACTTTAGCCTATGCATATCCCAGAACTGACATTTCTTTGCACAAAGACCATGAGGAAAGTGTGTCGGGGGGGGGGGGTGAGGTTCAAGAAGGACCCTGCAGCCTGCTGGCAACCAGACAACATGTTCAAAAACCACATCACATGTTCGAAAACCATGGCATAACCGTGCGCAGGCCTGGCGGCGATGTTCTTTCGCAAGAAGAACTGCGTGTGAAGCATTCCACGCAAAGACACACACACCCAAAGATCTTGTTCAGGGTTTTTTTTAAAAAAAAAAAAATTTAAATTTAACAACCCGCTGGAACGCATTTTGCCCTTGCCAAATCAGGCACGGAGGGTGGCACACGGAAGGAAACTTTCCTGGAACGTCCTGTCTTTCTTCACCAGTCAGGAAGGTGTCTGAGCCACCCGCCCCAGATGGGAGCACTTTAAAACTAGGCCTGCCAACCTCCACCGGGGGTGGGGGATCCCCTAGTCTGGAGGGCCCCAACCCACTGGCAGGGATCCACGCCCCAAAGAGCCCCGTTGCTGCATGCCATCCCTAGTGCAATGATATCACCCGGAAGTGACGCTATCATGCGGGGGACGTTGTACTGGGGACGCTTTAGGAACTGCAGTAAAACTTTCGGCGTTGCGGTAAAACTCTATGGTATCATAGAGTCTTATCGTGAGTTCCAGAGCATCCCTGGCACACTGTCCCCAGCACAAAGACGTCGCTTCTAGATGACATCATTGCGCCATGTGTGCTTCATGAGAGAGTGACAACTAGGGTCCCCAATCCCCTGTTGGGACAGGGGATCCCCCCCGTTTGGAGGTCCTCCCCCAACTTCAGGGTCATCAGAGAGCAGGGCGGGGAGGGAGGGAAATTACTGGGCACTCCATTGTTCCCTAAGAAGAAGAAGAAGATATTGGATTTATATCCCGCCCTCCACTCCGAAGAGTCTCAGAGCGCTCACAATCTCCTTTCCCTTCCTCCCCAACAACAGACACCCTGTGAGGTAGATGAAGATATTGGATTTATATCCCGCCCTCCACTCCGAAGAATCTCAGAGTGGCTCACAATCTCTTCCAGGTGACATCATTGTGCCATGTACACTTCGTGAGAGAGTGACAACTGTCCCCCACCACAGCGGTGGAGGGACTTGGTAACCCTATTTGAAAAACCCCCAGAACTACAGCTCATCTCCAGACTGCAAGGAGACCTATCCTGTTCCCGGGTCCAAAGCGTTGTTTTCTACACTACCACCCCAAAGCTGGGTGCCCAAAAGAAATGCAGATCAGCTGGAGGTACCTGAACCCCCGCTCAAGGGCTTTGGGACACCCCAATTCATACAATCTGGGGACTAGGCCCACAAGGGACACATGCAACAGTGTCTGACCCAAACCCAGCTTCTATTTGGGGTGTCCCCAGGAAGCCTCGATGTTTATCCTCTGGATAATGAACAGGACCTAGATAGCCCAGGCTAGCCCTATCTCGTCACATCTCAGCAGCTAAGCAGGATCTGCCCTGAGAAGAAGAAGAAAGAGGAGGAGGAAAAGAAGAAGAAGAAGAAGGTGGTGATGATGATATTGGATTTATACTCTATATTCCGAATCTCAGAGACTCAGAGCAACCTACAATCTCCTATATCTTCTCCCCCCACAACAGACACTTGTGAGGCAGGTGGAGCTGAGAGCTCTTTCAGAAGCTGCCCTTTCAAGGACAACTCCTGCGATAGCTATGGCTGACCCAAGTCCATTCCAGCGGTTGCAAGTGGAGGAGTGGGGAATCAAACCCGGTTCTCCCAGATAAGAGCCCACACACTTAAGCATTACACCAAACTGGGAGACCTGCAAGGAACACCCGGGTTGTGACACGGAGGCAAGCAATGGCAAACCACCTCTGACACCTACGCGGCCGCCGTGTCAGCTGCGGCTTCGTGGCCAAAAATAAGGCACCGGGACACCCAAAATAAGCTTAGGACCACCCCAAATCATACCCCCACACAATCAGGGCACTGTCCCGAACCAAATCACGCACTGGTGGGTGTATGATTAGGGGAGGCCCCTGGCTTATTTGCTAGGTTACGCGTGCTTGCCGTTTCCGACAGATTTGGAATGTTTCTAAACATTCCGTAACACCTCAGGAGCAAAGGTTCATATTTATACACTGAAGCCAGTGCAGTCTTGGCTTACAGAGGTTTGGAGACAGAGCCTTGCATTCATTTAAAGGTGTTCTCCGCCCCCCCCCCTTTGGTCCAGTTTAAGTGGTGGAGGGAGGCATGTCGCTTTTTTCCTACATTATATGTTCTGGGCTTTGATACCGCATTAGTCTGAGAGACTTGCAATTATTCTCACAGCGACCTAAAGCTGCTTTTGATTTCGCAGATAGAGACGCTACACTAGATTAGAGCTAGGCGCTTGCATGCCTAAAATGACTAAAAGCAAAAAAGCTTCCAGTGAAAGACAGGGGCTGCTCCGAATTTGTCAAATAAATGAGGATTTTATTTCTCCCAAAGTATCTCAAGGGGTTTTTTTTTCCCGACAAGCAATGCCCTCGTTTCTGCTGTGGGTAGCCATGGGGAAAGGGGGTGGATTTCCCTCAGGCACTCCGAAAGTCAGCAAAAACATTATTTTCCTCGCCGACCCCTCCAAGGTATGTATCGAGATGCCAGAGTGAACTTTCTCTTGGCCCCTTTGAAAGCAAGGGCGTGGAGGTGAGAAATATTTGGAGTGCTAAAAGAAATATTGATTTATCCCCCCCCAAAAAGGGAAGGGGAGTCTCTCGGCCTTTCAAGGAAGCACGTTGACACACAGAGCGATGAAAATGAGCTTATCGGTTTGAAGGGGGAGAGAAAGTATAGATAAGAGCCCCGTGGTGCAGACTGCTAAAACTGCAGTCCTGCAGTCCTAAGCTCTGCTCCCGACCTGAGTTTGATCCCGGCGGAAGCTGGGTTCAGGTTAGCCAGCTTGAGGTTGACTCAGCCTTCCATCCTTCCGAGGTCGGTAAAAGGAAGACCCAGCTTGCTGGGGGGGAAAGTGTAAATGACTGGGGAAGGCAATGGCAAACCACCTCATAAAAAGGATAAATGGACACAAAATCTGGCATCAGGAATTACAGAACTGAGAAACCTGCGGGAGAACACTTTAACCTTCCTGAGCGTTCAATGGGGGACCTCAAAGTAGCTGTTTTACTGCAAAGGAATGTCAAGAACAGAATGGAGAGAGAAATTACTGAATTACAAATTATCATGAAACTTGGAACAAACACCTCCCCAGGACTGAACAGGGATATTGGGTTTTTATCTCATCACATATGCTAAACGAACTCTCACTGAGTATAGCTGTGCATCCACAGTGTTCCAATGTATTTCTCTTTTAGAACAGTGTATCAGAATGTTTTTTGGAGGGTTGACATGCTCAAATGAGGGATGTGGGCTGTTTGTCTCATTACATATACTAACCCACCTTCCACTGTACTTTAATGCACCCTGCTTTTCTAATGGCTAACTGGAGAGCCAGTTTGGTGTAGTGGTTAAGTGTGTGGACTCTTATCTGGGAGAACCAGGTTTGATTCCCCACTGCTCCACTTGCGCCTGCTGGAATGGCCTTGGGTCAGCCATAGCTCTGGCAGAAGTTGTCCTTGAAAGGGCAGCTGCTGTGAGAGCCCTCTCCAGCCCCACCCACCTCACAGGGTGTCTGTTGTGGGGGAGGAAGGGAAAGGAGATTGTGAGCCGCTCTGAGACTCTTTGGAGTGGAGGGCGGGATATAAATCCAATATCTTCATCTACCTCACAGGGTGTCTGTTGTGGGGGAGGAAGGGAAAGGAGATTGTGAGCCTCTCTGAGACTCTTTGGAGTGGAGGGCGGGATATAAATCCAATATCTTCATCTACCTCACGGGGTGTCTGTTGTGGGGGAGGAAGGGAAAGGAGATTGTGAGCCGCTCTGAGACTCTTCGGAGTGGAGGGCGGGATATAAATCCAATATCTTCATCTACCTCACAGGGTGTCTGTTGTGGGGGAGGAAGGGAAAGGAGATTGTGAGCCGCTCTGAGACTCTTCGGAGTGGAGGGCGGGATATAAATCCGATATCTTCATCTACCTCACAGGGTGTCTGTTGTGGGGGAGGAAGGGAAAGGAGATTGTGAGCCGCTCTGAGACTCTTTGGAGTGGAGGGTGGGATATAAATCCAATATCTTCATCTACCTCACAGGGTGTCTGTTGTGGGGGAGGAAGGGAAAGGAGATTGTGAGCCGCTCTGAGACTCTTTGGAGTGGAGGGCGGGATATAAATCCAATATCTTCATCTACCTCACAGGGTGTCTGTTGTGGGGGAGGAAGGGAAAGGAGATTGTGAGCCGCTCTGAGACTCTTCGGAGTGGAGGGCGGGATTTAAATCCAATATCTTCATCTACCTCACAGGGTGTCTGTTGTGGGGGAGGAAGGGAAAGGAGATTGTGAGCCGCTCTGAGACTCTTCGGAGTGGAGGGTGGGATATAAATCCAATATCTTCATCTACCTCACAGGGTGTCTGTTGTGGGGGAGGAAGGGAAAGGAGATTGTGAGCCGCTCTGAGACTCTTTGGAGTGGAGGGCGGGATATAAATCCAATATCTTCATCTACCTCACAGGGTGTCTGTTGTGGGGGAGGAAGGGAAAGGAGATTGTGAGCCGCTCTGAGACTCTTCGGAGTGGAGGGCGGGATTTAAATCCAATATCTTCATCTACCTCACAGGGTGTCTGTTGTGGGGGAGGAAGGGAAAGGAGATTGTGAGCCGCTCTGAGACTCTTCGGAGTGGAGGGCGGGATTTAAATCCAATATCTTCATCTACCTCACAGGGTGTCTGTTGTGGGGGAGGAAGGGAAAGGAGATTGTGAGCCGCTCTGAGACTCTTCGGAGTGGAGGGCGGGATTTAAATCCAATATCTTCATCTACCTCACAGGGTGTCTGTTGTGGGGGAGGAAGGGAAAGGAGATTGTGAGCCGCTCTGAGACTCTTCGGAGTGGAAGGTGGGATATAAATCCAATATCATCTTCTTCTATCTTCTATTTCTCTTTTAGAACAGTGTATAAGAATATTTGGGTTTTTTGTTTTTTCTTTTTTTGTATTGACATACTCAAATGGGGGATATTGGCTGTTTGTCTTATTGCATATACCAGCCCATTCACCGTATTTTAATGTCTTCCTTTTTTTCTAATGGCAAACTATAATGGATGTTATAATCTCTTAAGAAACCATGCCCTCTATTTAAAC
Source organism: Heteronotia binoei (assembly GCF_032191835.1). Lineage (NCBI taxonomy): Eukaryota > Metazoa > Chordata > Lepidosauria > Squamata > Gekkonidae > Heteronotia > Heteronotia binoei. The sequence continues at coordinate 40,340,977 of NC_083241.1, forward strand.
TAACAAAGCCAGAATGTTACCTAGATTTATGGCACTTCGCACCCACAACAGCAGTCAGCTTTTTATCACCCTCCAGTGTTTGTTCAGCCCTGCTTTGTCCTAACACTAACACACACAGATCCCTATTTGCGATTCTTTCAATCGGCTAAAAACATTCCCATGATTCCACACTGCCCACTTATATTAAGAATGGCTGCTTCCATTCCCATTTGTCTGACGAAGTCTGCTTAAGAGCGTACGAAAGCTTCCATTCTGAATAAAACTTAGTTGGTCTTAAAGATGCACTTGTCCACTGCTTTGTTCTATTGCTTGGGACCAACACGGCCGCCTGCTGGGATCTACCTCGTAAAAAGTCTGCCGTGAAAACGTCGTGGAAACAACTGGTGCTTGCACAGGGGACTACCTTGACCTTTTTAACGTGTAGATAAAAACCAACAAGAGAGAGAGAAAGGAGAGACAGTCTGGAAAGAGGTCTAATAGATTTGGACTAGCAAGCAGGCTTAGGTGAGTGAAAGGATAAGAATCAAACCAGAGAAGGGCTCCACTTTTAAAATGGAAAAAATATACGTTATTTTTCAACAGGTGTTTCTATAATTCAACAAGAGGCCTGCCTTGTCTTGGATAAGGCTAGCCCGATCTCAACAGATCATGGAAGTTAACCAGGGCCAGCCCCGGTTAAGAAGAAGAAGATATTGGATTTATATCCCGCCCTCCACTCCGAAGAGTCTCAGAGCGGCTCACAATCTCTTTTTCCTTCCTCCCCCACAACAGACACCCTGTGAGGTAGATGAAGATATTGGATTTATATCCCACCCTCCACTCCGAAGAGTCTCAGAGCGGCTCACAATCTCCTTTCCCTTCCTCTCCCACAACAGACAACCTGTAAGGTAGATGAAGATACTGAAGGATTATGAAGGATTATCTGTTTTAGATATATTTAAATGGTTTTAATGGTTTTATGAATATTTATCTGTTTTAGATGTATTTAAATGGTTTTAATGGTTTAAATGGTTTTAGATGTATTTAAATGGTATGAATATGAATATGTGTGTTTGATGTGTTGGTATGTTTTGTGGAAGAGCACCTCATTTCGTTGCTCTCTTTTTGTTGAGAACAATGACAATAAATCTATCTATCTATTATCTATCTATCTATCTATCTATCTATCTATCTATCTATCTATCTATCTATCTATCTATCGGATTTATATCCCGCCCTCCACTCCGAAGAGTCTCAGAGCGGCTCACAATCTCCTTTCCCTTTATTTATTTATTTATTTATTTATTTATTTATATTAAGATTTATACCCCGCCCTTCTCACCTAGGTGTCTCAGGGCGGCTTACAACACAATAATTAAAACAATTTCAGTTTAAACAATTAAAATACCATTAAACCATAATTTAGTAAAAAACAAGATAGAGTAAAAACCGGCGGCCTATAGATACATTTTTTCATCCAAGATATTTTACATTGTCAGTTAATATCATAGGCCTGCCGGAAGAGGACTGTCTTACAGGCCCTGCGGAATTGCCCTAGATCCCGCAGGGCCCGCACCTCTTCCGGCAGCTGGTTCCACCAATAAGGTGCCGTTATTGAGTAGGCCCGATCCCTGGTGAATTTTAGGCGGGCCTCCTTTGGCCCGGGGACTACCAACAGGTTTTGTGAACCTGAACGTAGTACTCTCTGGGGAACGTGTGGGAAGAGACGGTCCCTAAGGTAGGCAGGTCCTAGGCCATATAGGGCTTTAAAGGTCATAACCAACACCTTGTACCGGACTCGGAATATTACTGGCAGCCAGTGCAGACCCTGGAGCCCCGGTCGAATGTGCTCCCATCTTGGGAGCCCTAATAACAGCCGGGCAGCAGCGTTCTGCACCAACTGCAGTTTCCGGGTTCGGCACAGGGGTAGCCCCATGTAGAGGGCATTACAGTAGTCCAGCCTCGAGGTGACCGTAGCATGAATCACTGTTGCCAGGTCGTCACGTTCCAGGAAGGGGGCCAACTGCCTCGCCCGCCTAAGATGAAAAAAAGCGGACTTGGCAGTGGCTGCTATCTGAGCCTCCATCGTCAATGAAGGCTCCAACAGCACCCCCAGGCTCTTAACCCTGCCCGACGCTGTTAATGGAGCGCCGTCAAAAACTGGCAGGGGGAGTTCCCTTCCCGGGCCGCAGCGACCTAAGCAAAGGACCTCTGTCTTCGCCGGGTTCAGCTTCAGCCCACTCAGCCTAAGCCACCTAGCCACTGCCTGTAACGCCCGGTCCAGATTTTCTGGGGCGCAGGCGGGCCGGCCGTCCATAAGCAGATAGAGCTGGGTGTCATCAGCATACTGATGGCAACCCAGCCCATACCCTCGGGCCATCTGGGCAAGGGGGCGCGTATAGATGTGCCTTTCTCCCTCACAACAGACAACCTGTGAGGTAGATGAAGATATTGGATTTATATCCCGCCCTCCACTCCGAAGAGTCTCAGAGCGGCTCACAATCTCCTTTCCCTTCCTCCCCCACAACAGACACCCTGTGAGGTAGATGAAGATACTGGATTTATATCCCGCCATCCACTCTGAAGAATCTCAGAGCGGCTCACAATCTCCTTTACCTTCTCCCCCACAACAGACACCCTGTGAGGTGGGTGGGGCTGAGAGGGCTCTCCCAGCAGCTGCCCTTTCAAGGACAACCTCTGCCAGAGCTATGGCTGACCCAAGGGCATTCCAGCAGGTGCAAGTGGAGGAGTGGGGAATCAAACCTGGTTCTCCCAGATAAGAGTCTGCACACTTAACCACTACACCAAACTGGCTCTCGGTTAGTGCTTGGATGGGAGACCACCAAGGAAGTCCAGGCCTTGAACGCAGAAGCAGGCAATGGCAAACCACCTCTGAACATCTCGCATGTTGAAAACCTTGTGGGGTTCCCCATATTTTACTGCGATGTGACAGCCCTTTCAACCAAGGAGAGCTGCCAACAGAGCCAGTCCACTTGGAAGTAAGTCCCCTTTTCTTCACTGGGCTTACTCCCAGGAAAATGTTCTTTGCATTTCAACCAGACTTTCCCGGGCGATTCACGTGCCATTTTAAACGGGTAGGATCCCATGTTTACCGGAACAGAAACAGGCGTGGCCTTCGACACCAGACAGTCGCCGCTGTTGGAGCACGCGCAGAAGTTTGCGGATTGCTCGAGGCAGGAGAATCACAGCTCTCGGCCTTCCCACGAAGTCCACGGGGTCAAGAAAATGACTGTTCTTTTTCAGCCGTGGCAGAAAGACGGGCGGATGAAGATGGCCAAGGGCGGTTTATGTGAAAGGCAGACCTTCCGCTGGAAACTTTCTTTTTTGTAAAGCCTTCTTGCAAGTGACATCCCCCTTTCAGAAAGGTAAGGTTTGTGGACTGGGGAGGAAGGAACACTCTGAGGATGCGCTGGTGAATGCATTTTTAGCAATTATCGCAACGGACATCTGAAAACGCTCTAACGTTTAACTTCCGGTAGGAATGCTTGCAAAAATGCAAGCACTTCCAGGTTGAGGATTGGGGCAGGGCTCACTTCTCATCACTGGATTGGATTCCTCTTCTATCCAGTGCTCACCAGGTGGCCTGAAGCAAGGTACGCTTGGTCCCTGTTTCTTTTCTGTATTTATGTTTCTCTTTTGTGTTTCTTCTGTATTCTCTTCTGTATTTGTTTGTTTCCCTTCTGTATTTCTTCTGTATTCTTGTCTATATTTGTTTATGTCTCCCTTCTGTATTTTTTCTGTATTCTCTTCAGTATTTCTTCTGTATTTGCTTCTGTATTTCTTCTGTATTCTCGTCTGTACTTGTTTATGTTTCCATTCTGTATTTCTTCTGTATTCCCTCCTGTATTTCTTCTGTAGTCCCTTCTATATTTCTCTTCTGTATTTATGTTTCTGCTGGTGGTCCTCTGGTTTTTGCTGCTGGTTTTACAGGTTTGTTTTTCGATATTGAAATAAATGGGTCATTTTGTAGAAAAATAGGTGGTGGAGCTCATTAGCATATCTCATTAGCATATGCCGCCACCTCCCACCAGCCAAAAGCAACCCGACGCAAGAAAGGAGAGCCCCGGGTGAGCGAGGCCTGCTTGGGCTGGCTAAAAATCCAGCCAGCCCAAGCAGGCCTCACTCACCTGGGGCTCTCCTGGGCCGCTGCTCCCCAGTCAAAAGGCCAGCAAGCCACCTGCCACCCAAAATCACATAAATGGAAAAAGGGTGGCGTGGGCTTCTCCAGGGGCTAATGAGGGCTGCTGGGGGTGTGGCAAAGCCCCTGGTGCTGGCTGGCTGCCCGCTTTCCTAATCCAGGGATTGTTATGCAGCTGCACCTCCTATTCAATGGACAAGGGAGGTGGGGAGGAGGAGGGGGGCATCAGAAAGGTTCAGAAGCTGCACTCCTGTGAGCTCCTGCTGAATTCAAGGTCAGGAAATAAATTAGAAAACTCCAATTGGTGCAGAACAGAGGAGAGGAGAACAAGGTAAGCCACTTGGGGTCTCCATTGGGAAGAAAGGAGGGCTATGAATGAAATAAATAAGATATGTAGAGTTGTTGCAATGACCTTTAAGTACCTGGCCACATTGAACAAGAGCCTGAGTGGGTTTATTTTAAAATTAAGTTGTGTTTTATATATATATTTGGAATTAGGCTTTAACAACACGATTCATCAAATATGTATTGGCAGGTGTATGAAGTTGCCTTATCGTGTATCAGTCCATCAAGATCAGTATTGACAATTCAGACTGGCAGCCGCTGTCCAGGGTCTCAGACGGAAGTCTTTCACATCAACTACTGCCCGGTCCTTTGAACTGGAGATGCCTTTCAACTGGGAAACCTGGGATCTTCTGCATGTAAGAGGTCTTTCCCATCACCTAATGCCTGGTCCTTTGAACTGGAGATGCCAGGGATTGAACCTGGGACCTTCTGCATGCCGAGCAGAGGGTCTTCCACTGAGCCACACTCTATCCCCATCAAGTGCAGTATTGTAGACCAGCAGTGGGTCTCCATGGTCTCAGGTTGAGGTCTTTCCCATCACCTCCTGCCTGGTCCTTTTAAACTGGAGATGTCAGGGATTGAACCTGGGACCTTCTGCATGCCGAGCAGAGGCTTTTCCACTGAGCCACAACTCCTCTCCACATCTTTTTTAAAGCATTGTGGGAGTTACATGCAATGGTTGCCTTGTCCTTCCAACCCTGTGTCCTTCATACACTGTGTAGGGTTGCCAGCCTCCAGGTTTCTTCCTGCCTTCCTTTTCCTTCTTCCTTCCTTCTTTCGTTCTCTTTCTTTCTTTCCTTCCTTCTCTTTCCTTCTCTCTCTCTCTCTCTTTCTTATCACACCCTCCCCTCAAGCAGGTTGGGCCTGGAGATCTTCTGGACTTACAGCTGATTTCCAGAGAACACAAATCATTTCCCCTGGAGAAGATGGCGTGGTGATTAAAATAGCAAGAATGTGTTTCCCCCCCCCCCCTCCTTCACCCTTCTTGCTAGTCAACTTCAGATCGGCACCTGGGGTGCAGGTGAGAGCTATAGATCAAAGGAATTATATACATTTCATTTGCTGCAACTTGCCTTCTATCGCAGCCAATGGGGGGAGGGAAAGCAGGGGGGGCAAGCCAGAGAGGACCGGAAAAAAAAGCTTTGTTAATTGCACAAACGATTTCAAGGTGGGTGGGAAGGAGCCCTTTAAATTCCTGTCTGCTTGGGTCATTTAAAAAAAATTAAGAATACATGATCTATGAGTGGAGCTGAGGAGATGAACATCTTTTCTAGAACAGGAGAGCCAGTTTGGTGTAGTGGTTAAGTGTGCGGACTCTTATCGGGGAGAACCAGGTTTGATACCCCACTCCTCCACTTGCACCTGCTAGAATGGCCTTGGGTCAGCCATTGAAAGAGGTTGTCCTTGAAAGAGCAGCTGCTGTGAGAGCCCTCTCCAGCCCCACCCACCTCACAGGGTGTCTGTTGTGGGGGAAGAAAGCAAAGGAGATTGTGAGCCGCTCTGAGATTCTTCGGACTGGAGGGCGGGATATAAATCCAATATCTTCATCTACCTCACAGGATGTCTGTTGTGGGGGAGGAAGGGAAAGGAAATTGTGAGCCCCTCTGAGACTCTTCGGAGTGAAGGGTGGGGTACAAATCCAAAATCTTCATCTACCTCTCAGGGTGTCTGTTGTGGGCGAGGAAGGGAAAGGAGATTGTGAGCTGCTCTGAGACTCTTCGGAGTGGAGGGCGGGATACAAATCCAAAATCTTCATCTACCTCACAGGGTGTCTGTTGTGGGGGAGGAAGGGAAAGGAGATTGTGAGCCGCTCTGAGACTCTTCGGAGTGGAGGGTGGGTTATAAATCCAATATCTTCATCTACCTCACAGGGTGTCTGTTGTGGGGGAGGAAGGTAGAGGAAATTGTGAGCCGCTCTGAGACTCTTCGGAGTGGAGGGTGGGTTATAAATCCAATATCTTCATCTACCTCACAAGGTGCCTGTTGTGGGGGAGGAAGGGAAAGGAGATTGTGAGCCGCTCTGAGACTCTTCGGAGTGGAGGGCGGGACATAAATCCAATATCTTCATCTACCTCACAGGGTGTCTGTTGTGGGGGAGGAAGGGAAAGGAGATTGTGAGCCACTCTGAGACTCTTCGGAGTGGAGGGCGGGATATAAATCCAATATCTTCATCTACCTCGCAGGGTGTCTGTTGTGGGGGAGGAAGGGAAAGGAGATTGTGAGCCGCTCTGAGACTCTTCGGAGTGGAGGGTGGGATATAAATCCAATATCTTCTTCTTCTTCTACAGCGGATTTAACCGGAGATTCTGGTGACGATCCAGAGACCTTGTGATTGCAAAACAGGCACCCCGCTGCTAGCCACGGCCTCTCCCCTTCCGACACAACCAGATTTACCATCTTTACAACCCCCCCACCCCCACCCCACACACAGAAATTTGTTGAGATGGCCGTTGTTCCTTTTTCAAACACAACAACCTAAGCAGAGAGCCAGCTTGGCATCTTGGTTAAGAGCACTCTAATCAAGAGAACTGGGCTTGTTTCCCCGCTCCTTCTCCTCCACCTGAAGCTTGCTGAGTGACTTTGGGCCAGTCCTGGTTTTCAAAGGACTCTCTTGGCCCCACCTACCTCACAAGACGGCTGTTGAAGGGAGAGGAAGAGAAGGCGATTGTAAGCCGCTTTGAGACCCAGGCAGTTAGTTGGGCGACCTTGGGCCAATCCTAGTTCTCTTCAAACTCTCTCAGCCCCACCTGCCTCACAAGAACCAGTCCCAGTTTTCTCCGAACTCTCTTGGCCTCACCAGGTGTCTCTTGTGGGGAGAAGAAAGGAAGGTGATTGGAAGCCATTTTGAGATTCCTTAGGGTTGAGAAAAGCTGGGTATAAAAACCCAACTCGTCTTCTTCTAAACGTATCACTCAAAAAGAGAAGTTCCGACATCTCCAAAATCAAAGTCCTATTCCCAACTAGCCTTACGTCGTTCTCACGCTCCTCTTCTCCGCGGGGCTTCCACCGAATTTCACCCTATCTGCCCCGGGGCTGCAACTAGCTCTGCCTTTTTCACGCAGCAAACAGGAACTGGGGCTGATTCCACACTAACCTTGCTCCAAGCCAGACTTCCATTTCTCTCCGGAGCAAGCTAACGATTTCGCGCCAGCTGCTCCGCGCGGCTATTTCGCGCCACGGCAACCCGCGATTTGCCACGCCGCAACATCAACCTGTGTTTTTTTTCCAGGTTTACACTGCAGCGCGGCAAATCGCAGGTTGCCCCGGTGCAAAATGGCAGCACGGAGCAGCTGGTGCGAAATTGCTAGCTTGCGTCGTGGAGAAAGGGAAGCCTGACGCGGAGCAAGGTTAGTGTGGGACCGGCCTGGTTTTTTAGCGGATCTTGTTTGCTGCGCGAAAGAGGTGGCGTGAGTTGCAGCCCGGGGCAGAGAGTGTGAAATCCCCCCGGAAGCCCCGCGGAGAAGAAGACAGCGAGAGCGGCACAAGGCTAGTGGGGAATCGGTCCCAGTCTTAACGTCCCAGCAGCCAAAATCTACCCTAAAAGCACAGCTGCCATCCGGATTCCCAGCGGTGGTCCTACCCGTGGCCTGCAAGGCCATCACGGCGGTTATTGTGGGCAATTACAGTCGAAGAGCTTAAGGTAACATTTTCCCTGCCTCCCCATTTCCCGAGGAGGAGGAAAGGCAATTGAGGTTGGACCGAAAGCCAAACGGCTTGGCGGGGTCACCGCTCTGCTTCGGGATTGAAAGCTTCCAAAAAGACAAGGCGGAGCTGGAAACTGTCTTACTCGGCAGTTCGAGGAGGGCTACCCCCGCGGCCGAACACATACACACACATTCCTCTTCTTTCTGGTTAACCAGCATGAAAAGGGTCTTGGACGGCATCTGCGCGCTGTTCGCCAGACCGCCTGGAAGGAGATTGCAAGGAATTGTCAAGGAGGAAGTCAGAAAAATAAATCCAAATCCATGGCAGGGGCTGAAGAGAAACCCTCAAACCTGCTCTGGCCACAGGCTGGGGATCGTTCGCTGCCAGTGAAAACACATTTGCTTTTTTTTTATTTTTTAAAAAGAAGAGAACCAAAGATGGGAGGATGGTCAAAAGACAGCAGACTTTTTTGTAAAGCAAATTACCCCGTTCGAACAGACATCTGGATTGTATTGATGACTGAGTGGAGTTCTACGTCCCTCAATTGCTTCTGTGCGTCTGTGTGTGAGAAAAGTGAAACTGATCTTAATTCGGTAGCTGGCAGAGCTTCACCTCTGAACTCCAGAAACGTGGGCCCGGATCGAGTTTCCTTCCTGCTAAAAAGTTCCACAGAATTTTAAGTGGTTATAACCATCAATAGGTCCAGTTCTTGCAACTAAACATTGGAAACTCTGAGCTGCTGCTGAAACCGGCGGCCTCCGTCTTGAATTTCCTTTTCCCTGAGGGCTACCAACCACCTGGTAGCTGGCAATCTCATGGAATTATAACTAATTTCTAGGCAACAGAGATCGGTTCCTCCTGGAGAAGATGACTGCTTTAGAAGGCGGGCTCTATGGAGTTATATCCCACTGAAGCCCCTCCCCTTCGCAAGCCCTGCCCCTCATGGAATTACAACTCATCTCTAGGGAACAGAGATCAGTTCCTCCTAGAGAAGATGGCCGCTTTAGAAGGCAGGCTCTATGGAGTTATACCCCACTGAAGCCCCTTCCCTTCGCAAGCCCCGCCCCTCATGGAATTACAACTCATCTTTAGGCAACAGAGATCAGTTCCCCCTGGAAAAGAAGGCCGCTTTGGAAGGCGGGCTCCATGGAGTTATACCCCACTGAAGCTCCTCCCCTTCGCAAGCCCTGCCCCTCATGGAATTACAACTCATCTCTAGGCAACAGAGATCAGTTCCTCCTAGAGAAGATGGCCGCTTTAGAAGGTGGGCTCTATGGAGTTATACCCCACTGAAGCCCCTTCCCTTCGCAAGCCCCGCCCCTCATGGAATTACAACTCATCTCTAGGCAACAGAGATCAGTTCCTCCTAGAGAAGATGGCCGCTTTAGAAGGTGGGCTCTATGGAGTTATACCCCAGTGAAGCCCCTTCCCTTCGCAAGCCCCGCCCCTCATGGAATTACAACTCATCTCTAGGCAACAGAGATCAGTTCCTCCTAGAGAAGATGGCCGCTTTAGAAGGTGGGCTCTATAGAGTTATACCCCCACTGAAGCCCCTCCCCTTTGCAAGCCCCGCCCCCACAGGCTCCACCCCCAAATCTCTAGGTGTTTCTCAACTCAGAGATGGCAACTGTACGCCTCATTACGTACCACTGAAAATCAGTGTGGCATGGTAGTTTGAGTCCTGAACCTGGGAGGGAATGGGTTCAAAAATTTCACTCTGCCACAAGTTCACAGAATGACCCTGAGACAGTTACGCTCTCTTTCTGCCTAACCTACAGGCCTCGGATTCAGCGGGAGCTCACAGGAGCACAGCTCCTGAACCTTTCTGCGAGTTCCACCTCCTCCTCCCCACCTTGTCCATTGAATAGTAGGCGCAGCTGCATAACAATCCCTGGATGAGCTCCACCGCCTATTTTTCTACAAAACGACCCCTGCTAACCTACCTCGTAGGTCATTGTGAGGATACAAGAGCGGCAACTCTGAGAGCCTTGGAAGAAGAGCAGGATCAAAAGTGCAGGTAGCTAGACAAACAGAGATTCAAGATGCTTTACCTCCGTGTCCCTTCAGCGTTATGCATTATGCTGGAAAAGGCAATGTCCGGTGTATCAAGAAAAAGAGAAGAAGGCCCTGCAGGGCACATAAAGAAGACAAGCAGATAAGACAGTAAGGACAGTACCTTCTCCCTCCGGTTAAGTGTCATTCCTTAGAATCATAGAGTGGGAAGGTACCCCAGGGTCATCAAGTCCAACCCCCTGCACAATGCAGGAAATGCACAAATACCTCCCGCTAAATTCACAGGATCAGCATTGCCTTGTCTGGGGAGGAGAGGGAGAAGAAGAAGAGGAGGGGGAGGAGGAGAGTCTCAGAGTGGCTTACAGTCTCCTTCCTTTCCTCTCCCCACAACAGACACCCTGTGAGTTGGGGGGGGGGGGAGGTTGAGAGAGCTCTGAGAGAACTACACTTGAGAGAACCGCTCTGAAAAAGCTGTGGCTGATCCAAGGTCACCCAGCAGCTGCATGTGGAGGAGAAAAAGGAATCAACCCCAGTTCTCCAGATTAAAGTCCACCGCTCTTAACCACTATACCAAACTGACTCTTCTTAAGAAGAAGATATTGGATTTATATCCCGCCCTCCACTCCGAAGAGTCTCAGAGCGACTCACAATCTCCTTTCCCTTCCTCCCCCACAGCAGACACCCTACCCTGTGAGGTAGATGAAGACATTGGATTTATATCCCGCCCTCCACTCCGAAGAGTCTCAGAGCGGCTCACAATCTCCTTTCCCTTCCTCCCCCACAACAGACACCCTGTGAGGTGGGTGGGGCTGGAGAGGGCTCTCACAGCAGCTGCCCTTTCAAGGACAACTCCAGCCAGAGCTCTGGCTGACCCAAGGCCATTCCCAGCAGGTGCAAGTGAAGGAGTGGGGAATCAAACCCGGTTCTCCCAGATAAGAGTCCGCACACTTAACCACTACACCAAACTGGCTCTCCACTATAGTAACCACTATACTAAACTACTGTGTCTGTGGAAAGGGAGGGGGGGTCCCCACAGATCCGCGATCCAATATCAAGTACTGAACTCAGAGTAGGTTCTTTCCACCTAACCTCCAGGCCTCGGATTCAGCGGGAGCTCACAGAAGCATAGCTCCTGAACTTTTCTGAGAGTCTTTGGATTCAGCTATAACCTTCACTCGCCCTTTGCAAGCTCCCGATCGGAGTCCACACCAAAGGGACTTACTTTCTGGCAGATGTGATGTTCTTTTTTTCTTTTCTTTTTTTTTGGGGGGGGGGGTTAAGGGTAGAACAGATTTTTCCAATTTTCCAGACTCCACCTAGCTTTGATTTATGGGCTGTGCCACCAAAGAATTCTCAAGCGGAAAGGCAGTCAAGGGCAGATTAACGTTCCAGGTATAGTTGCCAAGTACTGGTTAGAGATCCGGGGGGTGGAGGTTGGGGAGGACGGGGATTTGGGAAGGGGAGAGACCTTCAAGGGGCCGTAACGCCATACGGCCCACCTTCCGAAGGAGCCCTTTCCTCCAGACCAGGAGTGGCCAAACTTGCTTAATGCAAGAGCCGCACAGAATAAGCATCAGATGTCCGAGAGCCGCAAGACGTGAACGTCAGATGTTTGAGAACCGGGAGGGAGGAAGGCAAATAGGTGGGAGAGGGGGAAGTGGAAAGAAAGCAACTTTAAATGCATTCCCCAAGCCTCCAGCTGGCTTGGCTTAGAGACGTGATTTAGAGACAAATGCCTTCTCCAAGCTGGCCACTAAGCGGTGAGGGCTTTGAGAGTCACACAATATGTACGAAAGAGCCACAGTTTGGCCACCCCTGCTCCAGAGGAACTGATAATTGCACTCTGAAATTCCAGGAGATTCATGCACCAGCTGGAGTTTTGCAAATTCCAAGTCAACCTCACCTGGAAAGGGAAAGACAGGCTAGTAAACAGAGGGGGGAGGGGGTTTCGTTCTTAAACATCCAAATGACGGAGAATCCTGGCAGTCAAGGCCTACCCTCAAAACAAATCACAGAGCCCCAGGTGGAATTCCAGCAGGAGCTCCTTTGCATATTAGGCCACACACCCCTGATGGAGCCAACCCTCCAAGAGCTTACAGGGCTATTAGTACAGGGTCCAGAGATAGAATTCTAGCAGGAGCTCCTTTGCATATTAGGCCACACAGCCCTGATGGAGCCAATCCACCGAGAGCTTACAAGGCTCTTTTTCATAAGCTCTTGGAGGATTGGCTACTTCAGGGGTGTGTGGCCTAATATGCAAAGGAACTCCAGCTAGAAGTCCGCTCCTGCACAGAGCTATGCATCAGGGCGATCCGAACAAAGGGGAGAAGTACGCTGCCTTCCCACCTCCCCCAGTAGGTAAAAGACCCTGCCAGTTCTCGTCTGGAAGTAATTTCTAATGGAGCTGAAGTTGATTTTCCAGCTCTGCTCTTTGAAAGAACGCAGCGACTGCACGAGAAGCTGTAATAAAAATTAAACCACCAGAACAAATAAAACCTTCAAGACCTTGGCAGCTCCCAAAGTTTTGGGAGAGAAACCCTTCGAATTAATCGTCTGCCCGATGGGCACGTAAATAAAATTGAGCAAGGCATTAAAACCAGGGCTTTTTTTGTAGCAGGAACCCCTTTGCATAATAGGCCACACACACACCCCTGATGTAGCCAATCCTCCAAGAACTTACAGTAGGCCCTGTACGAAGAGCCCTGTAAGCTCTTGGAGGATTGGCTACATCAGGAGGGTGTGGCCTAATATGCAAAGGAGCCCCTGCTAGAATTCTATCTCTGGACCCTGTACTAAGAGCCCTGGAAGCTCTTGGAAGGTTGGCTCCATCAGGGGTGTGTGGCCTAATATGCAAAGAAGCCCCTGCTAGAATTCTATCTCTGGACCCTGTACTAAGAGCCCTGTAAGCTCTTGGAGGGTTGGCTCCATCAGGGGTGTGTGGCCTATTATGCAAAGGAGCCCCTGCTGGAATTCTATCTCTGGACCCTGTACTAATAGCCCTGTAAGCTCTTGTAGGGTTGGCTCCATTAAGGTGGTGTGGCCTAATATGCAAAGGAGCCTCTGCTGGAATTCTATCTCTGGACTCTGTACGAACAGCCCTGTTAGCTCTTGGAGAATTGGCTACAGCAGGGGAGTGTGATCTAATATGCAAAAAAATCCCCGGTTAAAACCTATCAGAGGAGACGGGTGAAAGGAAAATTTTGGAGAATACGGGATTGAGGCGAACAGAGCAGCGGCACGGGACAGAAATGATCGGATGGCATTTGTCACTGCTGGGCAGTGACAGACGTGGATGACAGCTGGCCCATGCAAAACAGTGGGGTGTCGCGTTCTCAGGGTGCAGGCAGGCAGGAGTCCAAAGCCAGTCCAAAGTCAAAGTCCAGGAAGTCAAGCAGGAGCCAAGTCACCAATGCAGAATCACAAACCGGAATCAGCAGTCAATGTCCAAAAGCCAAAAGGTCAGGGTGCCAAGGAAATCAAGCAGATCAGGAAGGAGCGTGGATGCAAGCCAGAGAATAGACTTGTTGCTTCCACAAGGTTACCAGGTCCTGGGTGGGAGCTATATGGGAGCCTCAATCAGCCTGCTCCCTGGGTGGCAGTAACTCTGCTAGAACTCAGGGCTGAGAGATCTGAAGCATCGGCGTGCCTCATGTCTTCGCTCTGCAAGTTCTTTCCGGAGCCTGCTTTGAGCTCTTGAGAAGGGAGGAGGAGAGCTTGGAGGAGATTGATCGTCAACAGCTGACACTGGTGCCTGGAGAGTGATTGATGGGCCAGCTGCTGTTTGTTCAGCTGAGGAACCGGCTGGAAACTCCTCCAGGTCTGTTAACCCTTCCAGCTCCTCCTCGTCAGGGCTCATGACATGGGGTGGGAAGCATGCACCTTGAACCCCCTTACTCCCAAAACTGGCCCTATTCACTTCTTAGATGAAACGTTTATTTTGGAACTGAAACTTCAAGCGAAATCTGGAAGTATTTACGTAATTTATTGACACCCCGCCTTCCTCACTGAGATGTAAAGCGGATTACGCGGTGTTAACATAATCCAACCAAATGGGATATTCGGAAAGCGATGCAAAAAACTAGAAACGTTGCCCCCAAAGAAGCAACAGATGTGGCACGCCAGAACAAAGCGAAGCGTGAAATTACACAGAAGTAGAAAACAAGAGCAGGATGCAACAAATGGATAATCTACACCACATGCAGAGGCACAGACGACAATCCTGGTTCCAGGGATATATTTTTTTTTAAAGCAGGAATGCACAGGAACGCAGCTCCAGCTGGCTTGGGTTCAGGCAGCTGTAGGAAGGAAGAAGAGGAAGAGGAGGAAGAAGAAGACGATATTGGATTTATATCCCGCCCTCCACTCCAAATCTCAGAGCAGCTCACAATCTCCTTGATCTTTCCCCCCGCCCACAACAGTCACCCTGTGAGGTGGGTGGGACTGAGAGAACTCTCCCAGAAGCTGCCTTTTCAAGGACAACCTCTGCCAGAGCTACGGCTGTCCCAGGTGCAAGTGGAGGAGTGGGGAATCCAACCCAGTTCTCCCAGATAAGAGTCTGCACAGAGCTATGGCTGACCCAAGGCCATTCCAGCAGGTGCAAGTGAAGGAGCGGGGAATCAAACCCAGTTCTCCAAGATAAGAGAGCTATGGCTGACCCAAGGCCATTCCAGCAGCTGCAAGCGGAGGAGTGGGGAATCCAACCCGGTTCTCCCAGATAAGAGTCTGCACACTTAGAGCTATGGCTGACCCAAGGCCATTCCAGCAGCTGCAAGTGGAGGAGTGGGGGACCAACCAGGTTCTCCCAGATAAGAGTCTGAGCACTTAACCACGGCACCAAACTGGCTCTTGTAAGATGTTCTCGTAAGCCTCAAGGAAAACTGAAAGGGTGCTAACTGTGGTATATTTATCTCTGGCCTTTCTTTCATCTCAGAAGTCAAAGGAGACAATTCACAAATCCCTCCCTCCAATGCACATAATTCTCCAGTGACCCCAGCCGCATGCCCAGAAGATGGCAAAGAACCTCCAGGATGGCTGGCCAAACTGGCCTGCAGAAAAACTACTGCCTGATCTCTGATTCGTCAAAGGTTTCCTTCTCTCACCTAGGCACTGAGTAGATCCAAACTCCATTGGCTTTGGCAAGGGGGTAGTGTCATGTACCGCCTCATCTATACCCTGAGACTAGGGCTGCCAACTCACAGCGACATCATTGCGCCGGTACCTATGGTATCTATTGCCGGTAACTCACAGTGACGTCATCGCGCCGGTACTCTCTAGGAGCTTCCGGGAAAACTCTACGGTTTTCCCGGACGCTCTAGCAATTTGGGAGGGAAAACTCTATGGCACCTATTGTACCATAGAGTTTTCCCTCCCAAATTGCTAGAGCGTCCGGGAAAGCCACAGAATTTTCCCGGAAGCTCCTAGAGCAGCTGGGCGTAATGTCGCCGGCACAATGACATCGCTTGCGAAAACAGCGGAGGACTTGGCAACCCTCCCTGAGTGGAATAATATATTGCAGAAGATCAGCGCAATTCTAGGCATCAGGATCTGAGATATCCCTGTCAGTCACACCAAGTAAAGCCTGTGCTGCCCTAAACGGGTTGGCTCGGCCTGACCTTGTCAGTCCTCCGAAGATTCGGCCCTGGTTAGCGTTTGGACGATCGTCCAGGGTTGCTTCGCAGAGGCAGGCAATGGTAAACCGCCTCTGTTCATCTGCTCTGACCTGGATGGCCCAAGCTTAGCCCGATCTCATCCTAACTTGGAAGCTAAGTAGGGTCATTTCTTCGTACAGGAAACCGCCACTGAACCCCAGGGTAGCTATGCAGAGGCAGGAAATGGCAAACCAACTCAGGCCGCCTCTTGCTTTGAAAATTCAACAGGGTCGCTCTGCAAGCTGCGGCTCGACACCGTCTTACCCGCGCGCCCACAAAGAAAACTGCAGACCGTGGCAACTCGTCTGAGTTAAGGGTTATTTTCCGACTCGTTTCAGCGCCGGGCTTCGCCACCAGCTGCAACCAATCTCTGAAAGCACAGACCGCGTCCAAGAAGCGTCAGACGTACCGAGTGTCAATTCATGCTTCCCTCCTCATCCAAGTAATCAGGCGCTTCTCTCCAAAGCCGCCCTGGCTAATTCTCGCTAACCACAAGGCCTATCCATGACCAAAAGGCAATTTCAGCTCACATTAGTTTCAGCTTTAAAAGATTCCGGGGAACTGTGATTTTATGCCTTTGCGGGCTGGGTGCAGGTCTCCATTTCAGAAATTAACACTTAGCATTTTTTAAAAAATAAGCGAATATTACACTATTAAAAGATGCATTACTTAAGGTGGAGCGGCCCCGTGGCGCAGAGTGGTAAAGCAGCAGTACTGCAGCACTGAGATCTGAACTCTCTGCTCACGACCTGAGTTCAATCCCAGCAGAAGCTGGTTCAGGTAGCCGGCCCAAGGTTGACTCAGCCTTCCATCCTTCCGAGGTCGGTCAAATGAGTCCCCAGCTTGCTGGGGGGAAAGTGTAAAAGACTGGGGAAGGCAATGGCAAACCACCCCATAAAAAAGTCTGCCGTGAAAACGTTGTGAATGCAACGTCACCCCAGAGTCGGAAACGACTGGTGCTTGCACAGGGGACCTTTCCTTTCCTACTTAAGGTGGGATGAGACGTTATGAGGCCAGTGCACTGCACTTTCCTTGCATGATAAATACAGTTTGGGTAGTAGGGTTGCCAATCCCCAGTTGGCGGCAAAGGATTCCCCAGTTTGGAGCCCACCCACCCCCGCTTCAGGGTTATAAGAAAGCGGGAGGGAAATGTTCAGACAACTGTTTTGGGGTCCATAAAACATGCTTGAAACATTCTGGCGGAGATATCGTCTAGAGTGGGGGTGGTCAAACTTTCCACCTCTCCCTCATTCTTCCCTCTGCCCATCTATTTTCCTTCCTTCCTTCCTTCCTTCCTTCCTTCCTTCCTTCCTTCCTTCCTTCCTTCCTTCCTTCCTTCCTTCCTTCCTTCCTTCCTTCCTTCCTTCCTCCCTCCCTCCCTCCCTCCCTCCCTCCCTCCCTTCCTTCCCTCCCTCCCTCCCTCCCTCCCTGTCTTGAAGATCTCAAACATCTGTTATTCACGTCTTGCAACTCTCAAACGTCTGACGATTATTCTATGTGGCTCTTAGCACGTCTGGCCACCCCTGATCTAAAGTCTGTTGAAGTTAACAGAAAGATGTCTCTGTAGTGTCCCTGGGCCCTTAGCATCCATGACAGGAGAACTGCCTGCATTCCTTCTTCACAGTTCCCCCCTTTTCCCTCCCCAGTCAGATAAATCCACTCTTCTACCACCCACCGCAACGCAAGAAGCCATATTGAATTCTAATCATCGTAATCGATGGGTCACTCAAACTGACTCAGCCCCTGCTTGGATTTCCAATGCAGCCTCTCCAGATTTCCTTCGGTAGTCCTCTAAACAGTTTCTGCCCCCTCGAAGGACCAAGTACCCCCAACATACAAGATTTGTTCTGTATAATTTACGGCGAGGAGAGGAAGTTTACTACACACTGTTGACCTGCTTTCTGAATTATCAGATGGCGGAAGGTTTCCTTCAGGCTTCTTGGTTGGGAATTGTCAACAGGATGTGAACAAGCAGAGAAAAGACCATCGACACAAGGTAATAACGACCTGCGTCGACTACAGTTTGATAGCTCCATTATAAATTTATCTCAACTGCTGTGAAAATGAGGACTACTGAGCGATCGCATCTGGTCTCAGCCTGGCAGAAGAACTGTGATTCTCACAAGGACTTTGACTGACCTTGCTGGGCTCTGGTTGGTTTGTATTTTTTTTTCAAATTAGATGACCCCCCCTGACCTTCATAGCCCTATCTTACCAGATAAGCGGTCTCAGACCCCACCACAATTTTTGTTAGTCTTTAAGGTGCTTCACATAAGAGAAGCCATGTTGGATCAGGCCAATGGCCCATCCAGTCCAACACTCTATGTCACACAGTGGCCAATATATATATATATGTGTGTGTGTGTGTGTGTGTATACACGCACACACACACACACACACATATATATACACACACACACTGTGGCTAATAGCCACTGATGGACCTCTGCTCCATATTTTTATCCAATCCCCTCTTGAAGCTGTCTATACTTTTAGCCGCCACCACCTCCTGTGGCAGTGCATTCCACTTCTTCAGATACAGCTAGAATGTGAGTCCATCTGTTCTTATATCTTGGAGTCAAGGCTTTTTTTTTGGTACCATGTACTCCTTTGCACACTAGGCCACACACCCCTGATGTAACCAATCTTCCAAGAGTTTACAGTAGGCCCTGGACTAAGAGGCTTGTAAGCCCTTGGAGGATTGGCTACATCAGGGATGCGTGGCCAAATATGCAAAGGAGTTCCTGCTACCTAAAAAAGCCCTGCTTGGAGTGATATTTATTTATTTATTTATTTATTTATTTATTTATTTATTTATTTATTTATTTATTTCTCAGATTTATATCCCGCCCTCCCCGCCGAAGCAGGCTCAGGGCGGGTGCCAAATGACAATAGCAGGCAAAAGACAGTAGGAATTTCTTTCTTTCCTTTCTTTTCCAATGGAGATTAGAAAGGGAGACTGCTGAACTCCAACTGATAATGAAGCTTGAGACAACATATCCTCCTGGACTGAATCGAGACCTAGGTTTCCTGTCTCATCAGCAATGCTGATTTCTCCACACCTACTACCACTCAGAGTGGTCAGCTTCAGCCCTGCTCACAACCGGAGTTTGATCCCGGCGGAAGCTGGGTTCAGGTAGCCAGCTCGAGGTTGACTCAGCCTTCCATCCTTCCGGGGTCAGTAAAATGAGCACCCAGCTTGCTGGGAGGAGAAGTGGAGACGACGGGGGAAGGCAATGGCAAACCACCCCGTAAAAATTGTACCGCAAAAATATCATGAAAGTGACACTATCTCGGAGTCGGAAATGACTGGTGCTTGCCTTTACCTTTTTACTCCTGCTATACATATCACATCTAACCCAATCATGCCCACTGCTGTCATTCACCTGCTATTATTACCTCCTACTGTCATTCCGCCTATGAAATCACTCCACTCTCCAAAAGGTAAGGACAGGCGGACTCACGTTCTAGCTGGATCTGCAGACGCGAGCTGCGACTCACAAAAGCTCCTTCCCTGCTGCAAATGTTGTTAGTCTCTGTGGCGGAACCGGCCCGATTCTGCCTTCAGACCCGGTCCCGTCAGCTCCCTATGGAGTCGCCAACTCCTGGAGGGAGCTATTTCTCCTCCTGCCCCTTGGGCGCGCTGCCACCACCTGCTCAGTCCCGGGGTTCAGATTGAGAGGAACAGGACTCCCAATCCCCCTCTCCAGCTGTGAGGCCAGGCCTCAAGGTCCTCTGCCACCCTGCACTTGGGTTTCACAGAGACCTCAGAATCGGGCCGGTTCCGCCACAGTCTCGAAGGTCCTCCCGGACTTCTGTTCTTTTCTACGGCATCAGGCGGACGAAGACAGCGACCCACCTCGCTCTATCTTCATGCAGGGCAATTAAATGCTATAGAGCAGGGGTAGCTCTCCAGATGTTTTTTTGCCTACAACTCCCATCAGCCCCAGCCATTGGCCATGCTGGCTGGGGCTGATGGGAGTTGTAGGGGGGAAAACATCTGGAGAGCTACCGTTGGCCACCCCTGGTATAGAGCAGTGGCTCCCAACCTTTTCGGCACCAACCTTTTCGGCATTTGCCTTCATAGAAGACCATTTTTCCACAGACCAGTGGGGGGTGGTGCTGGGCTGCCCTAGGCTGACCCCATGCCCCATCCCTGCCCCTCATTTGATGTTGTGCAGTCACACAGTCGAGTCCGACTCTTTGCAACCCCATGGACAAAGCCACGCCAGGCCCTCCTGTCTTCCACCATCCTCCAAAATCTGCTCAAATTCATGTTAGTTACATCAGTAACGCTGTCCAGCCATCTCCTCTTTTGCCGTCCCCTTCTTCTTTGGCCTTCTGTCTTTCCCAGCATCAGGGTCTTCTCCAGGGAGTGCTCCCTTTTCATTGGGTGGCCAAAGTATTGGAGCTTCAGCTTCAGCATCTGACCTTCCAGCGAACAGTCTGGGTTGATTTCCCTTAGGACTGACTGACTGGATCTTCTTGCAGTCCAAGGGACTCTCAAGAGTCTTCTCCAGTGAGGGCTCCCTTCTCCTTTGGTGGTCAAAGTATTTAAGTCTCAGCTTCAGCATCTGACCTTCCAGGGAACAGTCTGGGTTGATTTCCCTTAGGACTGACTGACTGGATCTTCTTGCAGTCCAAGGGACTCCTGAGTCTTCTCCAGTGAGGGCTCCCTTCTCCTTTGGTGGTCAAAGTATTTAAGTCTCAGCTTCAGCATCTGACCTTCCAGGGAACAGTCTGGGTTGATTTCCCTTAGGACTGACTGACTGGATATTCTTGCAGTCCAAGGGACTCTTGAGTCTTCTCCAGTGAGGGCTCCCTTCTCCTTTGGTGGTCAAAGTATTTAAGTCTCAGCTTCAGCATCTGACCTTCCAGGGAACAGTCTGGGTTGATTTCCCTTAGGATTGACTGACTGGATCTTCTTGCAGTCCAAGGGACTCCTGAGTCTTCTCCAGTGAGGGCTCCCTTCTCCTTTGGTGGTCAAAGTATTTAAGTCTCAGCTTCAGCATCTGACCTTCCAGGGAACAGTCTGGGTTGATTTCCCTTAGGACCGACTGATTGGATCTTCTTGCAGTCCAAGGGACTCTTGAGTCTTCTCCAGTGAGGGCTCCCTTCTCCTTTGGTGGTCAAAGTATTTAAGTCTCAGCTTCAGCATCTGACCTTCCAGGGAACAGTCTGGGTTGATTTCCCTTAGGATTGACTGACTGGATCTTCTTGCAGTCCAAGGGACTCCTGAGTCTTCTCCAGTGAGGGCTCCCTTCTCCTTTGGTGGTCAAAGTATTTAAGTCTCAGCTTCAGCATCTGACCTTCCAGGGAACAGTCTGGGTTGATTTCCCTTAGGACTGACTGACTGGGTCTTCTTGCAGTCCAAGGGACTCTGGAGTCTTCTCCAGCACCACAGCTCAAAAGCATCTATTCTTCTGCACTCGGCCTTCCTTATGGTCCAGCTCTCACAGCCATACATGAATACTGGGAATACCATCGCTTTGACTATACGGACTTTTGTTGGCAGGGTGATATCTCTACTTTTTATTCTACTGCCCAGGTTCACCATAGCTGTCCTCCCAAGGAGCAAACGTCTTTTAATTTCATGGCTACCGTCACCATCTGCAGTGATCTTGAATCCCAGAAATGTGAAGTCTGTCACTACCGCCATGTCTTCCCCTTCCATTTGCCAAGGTGTGATGGGGCCGGATGCCACGATCTTCGTTTTTTTGTTTTTCTGCCCCCCCCCATGGGGGGTCTTTAAATGAGAGGTAGGTGACTCTCGCTGCTGTGCTGCCCCTTCAAGGGGAGACCCCTGCAAGGGGTGGCAGCCTCAGAGCGAGGCCGGGCTGCCGCTTTTGTCCACTCAGCTCCTGGCGAAGGGTGGAAGGGGCTGTGGAGCGAAAGAGGTGGTGCAGCAACTCTGCCTGGGGCGCCGCTTTGCCACAGGGGCGCGGGGCAAGGCAGGTGCCCCCTCCCCGTCTCTGCCGACCCAACCATCCCTTGCCCGGCCCTCTCCCACTTCAGAGGCAGCTGGCAAGAGACCTCAGCCTCTTCCCGTCTCCCATTGAAGCGAGAGAGGGCCGGGCTGAGGGCTCACGAGAAGACCCCAAGAGGGGCCAGGGCACAGGGCTTGACCTGGGGCACCGGAGCTCCTAGTGCCGGGCCTGCACAGACCGGTACTGGTTCGTGGCCCGGGGGTTGGGGACCCCTGCTATAAACACAAGAGCCCCGTGGCGCAGAGTGGTAAAGCTGCAGTACTGCAGTCGGAGCCCTCTGCTCACAACCTGAGGTTGATTCCGGAGGAAGCTGGTTCGGGTAGCCGGCTCAGGTTGACTCAGCCTTCTATCCTTCCGAAGTCGGTCAAAGGAGTCCCCAGTTTGCTGGGGAGAAAGTGTAGAGGACAGGGGAAGGCAATGGCAAACCATCCCATCAAAAATCTGCAGTGAAAACGTTGTGAAAGCAACATCACCCCAGAGTCAGAAACGACTGGTCCTTGCACAGGGGACCTTTCCTTTTTCTCTACAATAAGAGCCCCGTGGCGCAGAGTGGTAAAGCTGCAGTACTGCAGTCGGAGCCCTCTATTCACAACCCGAGTTTGATCCCAGTGGAAGCTGGGTTCAGGTAGCCAGCTCCAGGTTGACTCAGCCTTCCATCCTTCCGAGTTCGGTCAAAGGAGTCCCCAGCTTGCTGGGGGGAAAGTGTAGATGACTGGGGAAGGCAATGGCAAACCACCCCATCAAAAGTCTGCAGTGAAAACGTTGTGAAAGCAACGTCACCCCAGAGTCGGAAACAACTGGTGCTTGCACAGGGGACCTTTCCTTTTTCTCTACAATAAGAGCCCCGTGGCACAGAGTGGTAAAGCTGCAGTACTGCAGTCGGAGCCCTCTGTTCACAACCCGAGTTTGATCCCAGTGGAAGCTGGTTCAGGTAGCCAGCTCCAGGTTGACTCAGCCTTTCATCCTTCCGAGTTCGGTCAAAGGAGTCCCCAGTTTGCTGGGGGGAAAGTGTAGAGGACAGGGGAAGGCAATGGCAAACCACCCCATCAAAAGTCTGCAGTGAAAATATGGTGAAAGCAACGTCACCCCAGAGTCAGAAACGACTGGTGCTTGCACAGGAGACCTTTCCTTTTTCTCTACAATAAGAAGCTGGGTTCAGGTAGCCGGCTCCAGGTTGACTCAGCCTTCCATCCTTCCGAGTTTGGTCAAAGGAGTCCCCAGCTTGCTGGGGGGAAAGTGTAGAGGACAGGGGAAGGCAATGGCAAACCACCCCATCAAAAGTCTGCAGTGAAAATATGGTGAAAGCAACGTCACCCCAGAGTCAGAAACGACTGGTGCTTGCACAGGAGACCTTTCCTTTTTCTCTACAATAAGAAGCTGGGTTCAGGTAGCCGGCTCCAGGTTGACTCAGCCTTCCATCCTTCCGAGTTTGGTCAAAGGAGTCCCCAGCTTGCTGGGGGGAAAGCGTAGATGACTGGGGAAGGCAATGGCAAACCACCCCGTAAAAAGGCTGCTGTGAAAACGTGAAAGCAACGTCACCCCAGAGTTGGAAACGACTGGTGCTTGAATAGGGGACCTTTCCTTTTTCTCTACAATAAGAGCCCCATGGCGCAGAGTGGTAAAGCTGCAGTATTGGTGCTTGCACAGGGTACTACCTTTACCTTTAACACAAGAGATAAATAGGGAGGGTTGTCGTTCCAGGGAATCCAGTCGAAATGTCTGCCTTCGGGCGAAAAAGGCAACAGTGCAAAATGTCATCAGCAAAATGCCCCAGGCTCGCGGTGATTCATGGCTGGAAAGCCAGAGTTTCTCCAAAGGCCGCCATGCCTTATTTTGCCAAACGTTAAAATTACGATAGTGCCGTTAAAGTCACTCGCATACCCAAATAAGATGTCTAGACGATGGGAGTGTATATAAGTAATGCAAACACAACGTTTCATAGCCCCGGTTTCTTTACCCACTGTATTTTGAATTAACTTTACAATCATTTGTCTAACGGTATATTTTAAGTCGATGGAAACCAGATGTGATTCTGGGCTATCCTCCCTTGCGCTTAAGTGTTACAGGCACGGACTTAAGACACACGCAAAAAGAAAAAAAAAAGGGGGGGTGGAATTCAAATTCTTGTAAAGGTACCTGGCATGCAAAGCTTTCAAAAAGACTAGCGCCTTTTAAAAAAAAGAAACCCGCTCGAGCAAAAAAAAAATCATACTTTTCTCAAGCATACGATGAACTCGATGGCCTTGGCAAGCCCGGTATCATCAGATCAGGGAAGCTAAGCAGGGTTGGCCCCGGTTAATGCTAGGATGGAAGATGACCAAAGAAGTTCAGGGTTGCTACGCAGAGGCAGGCAAAGGCAAAGCACCTCTGAATATCTCTTGCCTTGACCCGAATGGCTCAGGCTAGCCCGAGCTCATCAGATCTTGGGAGCTAAGCAGGGTCAGCTCTGATGAGTACATGGATTGGTGGCCACCAAGGAAGTCCAGGGTTGCTATGCAGAGGCAGGCAAAGGCAAAGCACCTCTGAATATCTCTTGCCTTGACCCGAATGGCCCAGGCTAGCCCGAGCTCATCAGATCTTGGGAGCTAAGCAGGGTCAGCTCTGATGAGTGCATGGATTGGTGGCCACCAAGGAAGTCCAGGGTTGCTATGCAGAGGCAGGCAAAGGCAAAGCACCTCTGAATATCTCTTGCCTTGACCCGAATGGCCCAGGCTAGCCCGAGCTCATCAGATCTTGGGAGCTAAGCAGGGTCAGCTCTGATGAGTACATGGATTGGTGGCCCCAAGGAAGTCCAGGGTTGCTTTGCAGAGGCAGGCAATGGCAAACCACCTCTGAATGTCTCTTGCCTTGACCGGAATGGCCCAGGCTAGCCTGATCTCTCGGATCTTGGAAGCTAAGCAGGGTCAGCTCTGATGAGTACATGGATTGGTGGCCACCAAGGAAGTCCAGGGTTGCTACGCAGAGGCAGGCAATGGCAAACCACCTCTGAATGTCTCTTGCCTTGACCTGAATGGCTCAGGCTAGCCTGATCTCTCGGACCTTGGAAGCTAAGCAGGGTCAGCTCTCATGAGTACATGGATTGGTGGCCACCAAGGAAGTCCAGGGTTGCTACGCAGAGGCAAGCAATGGCAAACCACCTCTGAATTTCTCTTGCCTTGACCCGAATGGATCAGGCTAGCCCGAGCTCATCAGATCTTGGCTAAGCAGGGTCAGCCCCGGTTAGCCCTTGGATGGGAAACCACCGAGGAAGACTAGGGTTGCTATGCAGAGGAAGGCAATGGCAAACAACCTCTGTTAGAAGAAGAAGAAGAAGAAGAAGATGATGATGATGATGATGATGATGATGATGATGATGATGATGATGATGATGATGATGATGACGACGACGATGATGATGATATTGGATTTATACCCCACTCTCCATTCTGAATCTCAGAGTGTCAGAGCGGCTCACAGTCTCCTGTTGTGGACCTTCCAGAGGAACTGGTTAGCCACTAAGTGAGACAGGATGCTAGACTAGATGGGTGACTGGCCTGATCCATCAGGGCTCTTCTGATGTTCTTATGAAGGCCTCAGTCTCTCTGCCCCATTACTGGCCCTCCAAAGGAAGGGGTTGGCCACTGGGTGAGACAAGATGCTGGACTAGATGGACCTTCACTGGTCTGCTCCAGCAGGGGTCTTCTCATGTTCTTATGAAGGCCTTAGCCTCTCTGCTCTGGAATAGATGGACCCTCACTGGCCTGATCCATCAGGGCTCTTCTTATGTTCTTATGAAGGCCTCAGCCTCTCTGCCCCGTTATTGGCCCTCCAAAGGAAGGGGTTGGCCACTGGGTGAGACAGGATGCTGGACTAAATGGACCTTCACTGGTCTGATCCAGCAGGGGTCTTCTCATGTTCTTATGAAGGCCTCAGCCTCTCTGCTCTGATCCATCAGGGCTCTTCTTATGTTCTTATGAAGGCCTCAGCCTCTCTGCCCCGTTAATGGCCCTCCAAAGGAAGGGGTTGGCCACTGGGTGAGACAGGATGCTGGACTAGATGGACCTTCACTGGTCTGATCCAGCAGGGGTCTTCTCATGTTATGAAGGCCTCAGCCTCTCTGCTCTGGAATAGATGGACCCTCACTGGCCTGATCCATCAGGGCTCTTCTTATGTTCTTATGAAGGCCTCAGCCTCTCTTCCCCGTTATTGGCCCTCCAAAGGAAGGGGTTGGCCACTGGGTGAGACAGGATGCTGGACTACAGGGACCCTCAATGGTCTGATCTGGCAGGGCTCTTCTAATGTTCTTACGAATCAAGAGCTCTGATACGCTGGCTATTCCTGCCTGTCTTGACTGCTCCACTCACCTCTTTGACGGCACTCATGAGACCTTCTGCCCATCCCAGATGCAAACAGGATACATGCAGCTGAAACCATTAAAATGACAGCTTGAGGTGCATTGCATCCTCCTGGGCACTGTGTTCTAGAGCCACAGCACAAAGTCAGATGCACTTAGGCCAGGGGTGGCCAAACTTCCTCAATGTAAGAGCCACAAAGAATAAACATCAGATGTTTGAGAGCTGCAAGGAAGGAAGGAAAATAGATGGTAGAGGAAGGATGGAAGGAGAGGTGGAAAGAAAGCAACTTTAACTTAAAATATTCTCCAAGCTTCTAGCTGGCTGGTTTAGCTTGGAGAAGAAGACTGCAGATTTATACTCTGCCCTTCCCTCTGAATCAGAGACTCAGAGCGGCTTACAGTCTCCCATATCTTCTCCCCCCACAACAGACACCCTGTGAGGTGTGTGGGGCTGAGAGGGCTCCCACAGCAGCTGCCCTTTCAAGGACAACTCCTACGATAGCTATGGCTGACCCAAGGCCATTCCAGCAGGTGCAAGCGGAGGAGTGGGGAATCAAACCCGGTTCTCCCAGATAAGAGTCCGCACACTTCCCCACTACACCAAACAGAAAGGAGCACAGAGTAGGTGGTGAGAAAAGCAGGGAAAGACTTGAGAAAAGACTGATCAAGGGATGAGCAGTGGAGGTAGTTTAGGGGAGGACGAGCCAAGGAGAAAGAAGTGATTAAAAGAGCCAGCTTGGTGTAGTGGTTAAGTGTGCGGACTTTTATGTGGGAGAACCGGGTTTGATTCCCTACTCCTTCACTGCTGGAAGGACCTTGGGTCAGCCAAGGAGTTGTCCTTGAAAGGGCAACTGCTGTAAGAACTCTCTCAGCCCCACCTACCTCACAGGGTGTCTTTTGTGGAGGTGGGGGGGAAGGTAAAGGAGATTGTGAGCTGCTCTGAGATGCTGAGA